>NW_027187309.1:632399-678893 GCF_028583685.1 Petaurus breviceps papuanus
AGAGAGAGACAAAGACAGAGAGAGAGAGAGACAGAGAGAGAGAGACAGACAGAGACAGACAGAGAGGGGTGGGAAGTAGGATTGTAAATGTGTACAACAGCATTATGTAATGGTTATAGAGCTGGCTTCAGAGTAAGGAGGGACAGTGTTTAAGATCTACCTCATACATACAAATCACTTAACTTTTCATTTTTCTAGGCAACTCTCTAACTGTGGAACAATAAACAATTGCCCATCTATATAGGTAGAGAGTATTTCCTCACCAAGAGTCTCCCATACTCATGAAATCAAAGTTCTGCATAAAATATATTTTCTTTTCTTTTAAGGTAAGAAGAAACCTGCATTATTTCCATATTTCAAATCATGGACAGAAATACACAGTGGTTAAATAGCTTGTCTGAGGTAACAAACTCAGTGAAAGGTGAACTAGTATGATTTTATAGGATCACAGATTATAGTCAATAAACATTTATTAAGTGCCTACTATAGGCCAGGCACCGTGCTAAACCCTGGGACAATTACAATAACAATTTTAACTCTTGATAATATATGCTTCAAAGTTTAAGCCTCATTTGAGCCTCATCACAACCCTTTGAGGTTGGTACTGCTTTATCCATTTAATAAATGAACAGATTGATGGCTAGAGAAATAAGGGATTTATTTAAGTTACCATAAAGAATAAATAGCAGAGTTGGTATTCTTACCAGGGCCTCTCATTTCAAATCCAGCTCATTTCTATTTTACCATACCACATTTTCACATTAAGGTTTTAATACAATTGTCATAATAATTAGTTAAATAGCAGAATCATCCAGTTTCAGAGTTGGAAAGGATCTCAGAAATCATCTCATCCAAACCCAGACCTGCTGACTAATGGCCAAAGCTTTTTTCATGTAGAAATTCAATTATGAGGCTGAAGATGTATGTTGTTGACTGAAGAAACCATGGATTCTCCACTTTATTTTGGAAGTGTGCTCAAGCTATATGAAACAGTATTTTCCCTTCTTTGATAGAATTCAATCCAGAAAATTCACAGAAATTGACACTTGGTTTTTCTTTTAGCATTAATGTAGACTTTGGCAAAGCATTAAATATGGGAGTGCTATATCAACCTTTAAAACAATTTATTAATAAATAAATTTATATTCTTAAAAACAAATTTTATATCTTTTGTTTTTATATCATACAAAAATTCCCTGTATTCCTCTCCCTCTGTCTTCCCAGAGAATCATTCAATTGAACAAAGAATATTTTTAAAAGAAGAGAAAAAAATCAGCAAAATCAATCAATATATTGAAAAAATTGAAAATATATACAATCTGTGGACCTTCCACCTCTTCAAAGAAGTGGGAGGAGATATCTTCTCTATCTCTTCTTTGAGACCATCCTTGTTCTTTGTAATTTTGCAACACTCATTTTTGATTGTTTTGTGCTGATTTTTCTTCCAGTCAACAAGTATTTACTAAGTGCTAAGTACTAGGTACTGTATACTAGTACTATTGTTAAGTACTAAGTACTATACATGCCAGGCAGTGTGTATTTGTATTGTCTTAGTCATTGTGTACCTTGTTTTCTTGGCTCTGATTATTTCACTCTGCATCAGTTCATGTAAGTCTTTCAATACTTTTCTGTATTTATAGTATTCTTTTAAAAACATTAATATTCTATCACATTAATGTACTATGATTATATTTTAGCCATTCCCCAATCTATGTGCGTCTATTTTGTTGCCAATTTTTTGCTATCACAAAAGTGTTACTATAATTATTGTGTTATATATTGGAACAGTTTTAGTAATGAACTCCTTGGCATATATGTCCAGCAGTAGAATCTCTGAGTCAAAGAAAATGGACATTTTAATCATTTAATTGTGATCCTTCCTAATTGTTTCCAAAGTGGTTCTCTTAATCATGTAAGCCTAATGATACCTCATTTTCCCTTTTGCACAAAGCCTATTCTGCCTTGAATGCTTCCTGCCTCTCCACAGCCTCTTAAAATCCCTGGCTTCCTTTAAGATTTAGCTCATATTTTAACTCCTATGGGAAGTTTTAGTTGATTCTCTTTAGATGTTAGATGTCTCTCCTCCCTCAAATTATCTTGTTTATACTTATCTGTTTCTCTCTTTCTTTACTTTCATCTCTGGTGAAGAATATTCTTCAAGGGGGCTGATATTTTGACATGCACCCTTGAGCCCATCCCGTCCTGTCTTTTCTAGTAAATTGCTTCCTTAATCATTCCCCTATCGCTCAAATATTTTTTAATTTTTTTCTCTCAAATCTTTAATCTCCCTTTTCCTACTGTGTCCTTCCCCTCACCTACAAATAATTCCATTTTCCCCTTCCTTAAAAAAACACTGACTAGAGCCTACTGTCTCTCCAAACTATTGTCCTTTGTCTCTTTTCCTTTCTTGACTAAAGCAAAGGTTTTCTTTAGCTCCTGTTTAACTTCCTTAATCTCATTTCTCAACTCTGCAATCTGACTTCCAACTTTATCACTCATGCAAAATTGTCCTCTTCCAAGTCACCAACTATCTCCTAATTCAGAAATCTTATTACTGTTCCTCAAGGTTTTATCTTTCTTGACCTCACTGTAGCATTGGACACTTGGCCTCAGTCTGGATGCTCTCTGCTTTTCAAATTTTCATGACATAATTTTCTCTTGTTTCTCCCCCATCTAAATGTTTATTTTTGGACTCCTTTGCTGGATCTTCATCTAGATTCTTCTAACTTAAGAGCATAGGACTCCAAGGTTCTGCCCCAGTTCTTCTTCTCTCTATTAATTCTGTCTCTGGATGATTAATTTCATCAACTCCCATGGGTTCATTATAATTTTTATTCTGATGACTCTCAAATCTATAAATCCAGTCCCAATCTCTCTCCTGAGATCTAGTCATGCATCACCAACTGTCTGCTGAACATTTCAAATTGGATGTCTCATAAGATGCCTAAAACTCAACATGCACAAAACTAATCTCATGAACTTCCAATTTTCCCTATTTCTGTCTAGGATTCTACCATCCTTCTATTTTCCCCAAGTTTACAACCCTTGTTTATTTCTATTCACCCCACAATATTCACTCATTTGCCAAATCTTATAATTTCTTTTTTTCCCCCTTTTTTCTTTTTGGTAAGGGGAAGGTAAGGCAATTGGATTAAATGACTTGCCCAAGGTCACAGGGCTGGTGGTTGTTATTTTTTTTTGCATTGCCTGAGGCCAGATTTGAACTCAGGTCCTTCTGACTCCAGGGCTGGAGTCTATTTACTGTGCCACCTAACCTCTCCTGAATCATCACAACACCTCTTTCTTCAGTAACCTTCTCTCTACAGCTTTCAATCTCCTTTGGTCCCTCATCATCCCTCACTCCTACTCAGTAGGACTTTGGTGACAAAGTCCATATTCCCCAGTTCTGTGAAGTTTACAAGGTCTTTATCTGTCTAATAATAGAGTGGAGAGGAGACAGGGACCAAAGCTGAGTCTGAGGCCAGAGCCAGGGCTCTTCCTCTTTTCCCAAATCCCAAACCATTTTCCCTTAGCAATCTCACTGGAAGGTTTTCTACCTAAACTGAAAGATACTCAACTCTGATTTCAAGCTAATATTTGGTTTTGTTTAAGTTTTGTTTTAATATTTTGTCCTGCCCCACAGGACAAAACCAAGTTCTTTGACCAATATGAACAGGCTTCATACGCAAAGTTATTTAATAACTTTGGAGGACTTCTAAAATGTTTCATCCAACCAAAAGACTTTGAATTATTTATTGAAACACTAGTGGTATTCTCACTTGGTTAAGACAACAGGGTTACCATCTTGTCATTTACTTGGAGTGGCTCAAGGTGATTTGGTTTCTTGACTCAGTGAACCATGACCTTTAGAAGGTAGTTTAGAAGGTAGACTTCCCTCTTCCTGCCCTAAGTTACTACAGAGCTAACTAGGATTTGCCACTATGGACTTAATTAAACAAATAGATTCTGTCAGGTTTGATGAGTAGAGCAAATACAAAAACTAAGGAGAAATTTTAGGGTTAGAGTTAACAATCAATCCCAGCCCACTTGTCTGATATCTGTACTAGATGAGTATCATCTCAAATGGGTTAACCAGTTACATGTGAACTAGGTTTGAATAAGACCTGGGCATCCTTGTTGACTCTTCAGAAGCATTACAATTAGATGCAGCAGGATGTTTAGATTGATTGAGAGACTTGGTCATACCCTATAGGAATTTTATAAAACTATTGACCTAGGTTGAAATTGAGTATTTGAGCATTTGGCAGATAGGGTGAAAGTTGTTTCACCCAATCCTTTGAGAAGGCATCACATAGGCTGGGAAGAGAAAAGACCTAGATCTGCTCTTGACTTTGGTCTCACCCTCTACCCTTGATCAGAGGAAGAACTTGTGAACTTCATAGGGAGGATTTTGGACTTCTCATCAGTATTCCTAGTGCTATCAATACCCCCTGAACAGTTTGCATTGAGAGCTGAGGACAAACACCACATTGAGGAAAGACAACTTTAGGTTGCTACAAAGAGCCCAAAATAAAGGCTACCCTAAATCTAAGAACTTTGTAAGTACCCATTCCACAAAGTGGAGAAAAGGACTTCTAGAACTAGGAGTTGTAAGCTACCTTTCTGCCACATGTGCTGTCTAAGCTTGAGCCCACTCTCCCCTATATGTGTCTCCTTCTATATGTGTTGATGGAAGAGTGTATCACAGAGTTTTTGAGGGATATTTTGTACCAATTGTTCTTACTATATCACCTTGGTAAATATTCCTTCCTAAAAGAAAATTTATGGCTAAATAATTGATTTCAACTAATAATAAATGAAAAAGCACATTGGTAGGGACTCATTAGTTTTTTAAAAAATCACCCCTCAGGGCTACTTTTAGAAAACTACAGGTAGATTTGATAGTAGCTCTGGGAATCCAACTTGCCAGGATCAGTAGGAATTGGGAGTATGCCCAGATCATATGCTAAATACACTTCAAAAAAGTGTCACAGCTGGGACTTCAGCTTAGGTTTTCTGACTCGAAGTCCAGTGTCATTTTCATTGTACTGTACTTACTACTGTGGCATGTATTTGGCCTGGTGACAGGTAACAAAATTTGAATTTTAAAATATTATATTATTTTTCAAGTAATATTTACAATTTAGACTGAATTTGATGAGAATTGCTGTGAGAACTTGATGCTTAGGGCCATATTGCAAACTAGGTGTTAAAGTGAACATATAAAACCATTCTTTACTTTAAAGTTGCAATAGTTTTCATTTAACCATGGAAATTCTTATGTTTGAAAACAAAGCAGGATTTCATTATCTTAATATTTCTTGGGCTAAAATTTCATTCTTGCCCAAGATCCTAAGTGCTCCAGCAGGAAAAATGTTACTTTTAAGAATATTAGTTATTTTAAGGGAAAAAAAAATCTATTAAGTTCGCTGGTTGTATAGAAGAGATAGCCATTCCATATATTTTGTCTATATTTTCCCCATTATTTAAGCCCCATTAATTAATATATGTATGCATATTTATACATATATGTACATACATGCATACATATGTATATTTTTTGATCCTTGTTACTAGGCACATTTGATGCCTAAGGAAACTCATCTCAGGGGATAGAACAGCAGGGAAAATAATTGATGTAACCATTGTTTAATTGTCTTTTTTACTCAATAGCTTAAAAACTCAAATAATGAATGAAAATGTGAAAGCACTTTTGAAACCCAATACAACTGTGACTAAGTACTGTAATTAATTTTTAGTATTCACAGTCCTTTTCAAAATGAAGTGTTGGCCAATGAACTGCACTAAATCTATGAATGACTGAAGATTACAGCAATAAATGTGAGCTCTAAGGCCATTATGCAAAGGGAAAAAAGAATCTATGCCTGACACAATGTTTTGGTTGAAAATTGAAATGCACACATTTGAAAGTATAAGTTATTACTCCCAGAGCAGCCATATTATATCCCCTTACACATATTTTCGGCAATGCAAAATATAACAGGTGTAAAGGGGATGTAATGGTTGCTATGGGAACTATAACTTCATTTCTTGACATATGTTCATTGGAATTTTCTGGCTCATCATTGCCTTAAAACAGTTTGTTCACTACAATTTTTTTCTTTTTCTTTTTCTGCCTTTTGGGAGGGCAATTGGGGTTAAGTGACTTGTCCAAAGTCACATGGCTAGTAAGTGTGTCAAGCATCTGAGGTCAGATATGAACTGAGCTTCTCCTGACTCCAGGGCTGGTGCTTTATTCAAATTTTTTTTCTTTCATGAAAAATCAGTATGGTTAAACTTTTTTTGCATCAAGAGGTCATACTTGAATGCCTCTGTGATCTTATTAATGTGTATATTCCTTCCACTGATACAAATCACAATTCACACATGTCTTCTCAACCTAGGTGATTCTTGTTCATGTCTTTCTATTGTAAACCATATATGTCACTCGCTATGGAATTTCCAAGGACTATTGTTTGCCATGTAAGCCTATCATATGGCTTATGCCCCTATTTACTGGTTTTTCTATTAGTCAGTCAGTCAATTTGCATTTATTAAGCACCTTCTATGTGCCAGGTACTGTATAGAGCTAAACTCACACCAGGTAGAAATCAAATAACTAAGTATATAATTGGGAAAGATTTAAAAAAATAAAGTAGAGGAAAAAATCAAATAACAGAATAACTTCCCGTCTCAGCCCTTTACATTATTTTACACACACACACACACACACACACACACACACACACAAACACACACACACACACGATGGTGGGAAAAGGTTCCCAGATAAAAATCCCTGGAAAATTCAAACTCCAAGGCATGAAAAGGTTTTAGACTTTATTTCCATCTTCAATTGGAGAATTTCTCCTTCTAGAGTCCTCATGGATCCATCAACTCTATCCCACTACCCCCATAGCTCTTTGGTGTGGTCCATGAAGTTTACTGAGTTTGTAAAACAGCATTAATTTTATGTAAATCAAATTGTCTATTTCATCTTTTGTGATTACCTCAATTTCTTCTTTGGTTGTAAATCTCCCTCTTCCCCCAACCATAGTTATGAAAGTTATCTTTCCATTATCAAATCTTAAAAAGTGATTTGAACTTTAATATCTAGGTTGCATATACATACATACATACATACATACATACATACATACATATATATATATATATATACATATATATATATATATATATATATATATATATATGGAGCTTAATCAGATTCATGGTGTAAGATGCTGGTTTAAACCTATTTGCTGCTACACTGCTGCTTTCCAGTTTCTCCAGTAGTTCTTGTCACATAAGGATTCTTTTCCCTGGTGGCTTGTGTTATTGTGTCTAAAAAAATGTTTGTTTATATATGAAAGTCCAGTTCGAAAAATTTGAAGTGTGGTATTATGAGGTTTATAACAATTGGCCTGATTAAAGTTGATCACCTTGTTAAAATTTCTATGAAGACTATTTTTTTTCAGGGAATTATATAGCAATGTGAAAAATAATTTAACTTTTAAGCCTCACAACTCTGATCACCATCCCTCAAAAGGAAATGCTATTTAAAACATAATATAATGTACCATAAGTATGGATATGTGTGGATCAAATAAACAAGTGAACTTTTAATTTTTTTTTATCTGCCAGTTGAAAACTATATGGGTTGAGTATTTTTTTTTCCACTCTGTTCCCATGGAAACATGTCTGAGAAGGAGAGCCAGCTAAAGCTATTAAAATTCTAACAATATTCTTTTCACTTACCTCTGTTTACTCTTTGGCTTTCATCATTATTTTTTTTTTGTGGAAATCCAAGAGAGTTAGAATTTGGTTGAGAGGCATCATTGGTTTCATTTCTTCAGGTTTGAAAAACTGAGAGAAAAGGGGAAAAAGATATCTCAAGTTTTTTTCCATTTGGAAAGGGAAATTTACAAGAATATATTCTTCAAAAATTAAAGCTATCTTCCTAACATTTCAATAGTTTTTCTTGTAAAGT
This sequence comes from Petaurus breviceps papuanus, assembly GCF_028583685.1. Taxonomy (NCBI): domain Eukaryota; kingdom Metazoa; phylum Chordata; class Mammalia; order Diprotodontia; family Petauridae; genus Petaurus; species Petaurus breviceps. The sequence continues at coordinate 640,390 of NW_027187309.1, forward strand.
TAACTGTTTTGTACATTTAACCTCTACTCTGTATAGCACTGCAGAGGTGAGACCTGCATTTGAGTTCCACCTTTATTCTTGGCAAGTCACTTCACATTTCTGAGTGTCAGTTTTCTCATCTAGCAAGAAGGGATAATAACAATATATAATAATGCAAGGGTTGTTGTAATGAAATGTTTTGTAAACCTTAATGCATTACAGCAATGTGAGATTATTGTTATTATTTTTACTCAGTCTTTTTTTTTGGGGGGGGGAAGAGCAGGTTTCAATGAATAATAAGACATTTCAGTATAGTTTTTTTTTTTTTTTAACATGGAAGAATGGTATATTTTGTTTTTAAAGAGAAGCTAGACATGAGGTAGGAATTTTCCCTGGACAACATTCTGGCATTGGTGGGTGGGAATGATTTGATGGGAGACCACCAACAGATGTAAGTGATGGAGTAGGAAAAGAATATGGATTTGAATTTCCTATTTACCACTTAATACCTTCTTGTCTTTAAGCAAGTCTACTAATTTCTCTGGATCTTAGCTTTACCACCTGTAAATTGAGGGGAGTAGACTAGATGCTCCCACCTCTAAATCTGTGACCTTCTAATTACATAAATAGAATGTCTCTCTTCCATTTCAGACCAGAAATTTATGCTTAAATACATAGAGGGTATGTAATTATGGTAGTATGTATTCTTTCTCCACTGATTCAGAAAACAACCTGTCCACATCTTAGTAAAACTTTGAAAGAATTGGCTAAAAACTTCATCACCTTAAAGTCAACCTGGAAATTTACAAGAACTTCATTCAAAAATTTGAACAGGAAGAGCGTGTTGGAATTTAGCTAAGCTGTTTTTTTATATAATAGACATACGTTTTATCCTTGGGACCTGTACTTGAACTTTTTCCAACTTTAAGAGGGACCTGCAAGATTTTGGGCTCCATTGGCATCCTCTTTGAGAATCCAGGGTCATCTCTGTGCTGTGGTGTGTCATAAGAACAGTACTTTATAAAAAATTGCTATCCTTCACCTCAGCTTAATGAAGGTAGGGAGGGAAGCAGCCTTTTCAGTCTTGTTCCAACTATATACTTTCTTCTTTTAATATTTTTTCACATGTTATCTTCTCCATGTTTATCATAAGGGTAGGAGAAAATATGGCTCAGTGAAAAGATTGTTGGTTTTTGGATTCAGAGAACCTGCACTCAAATCCTGATTCAACTGCTTGCCATCCATATGACTTTATATTTCTTTTAACCTCAATAGACCTCAATTTTTCATCAATAAAATTAAGGGATTGGACTAAAAGACTTCTAAGGTCCATTGCAGTTCTGAATTGATAATTCTATGAATTTTTATTGAAAAATATTTAATATCTTTTTATATAGTGATAAGTGCTAACATTTTAAGGTTTACAAAGTGGTTTGCATACATCCTATTTCATTTCATCCTTAAAACAATTCTATGTTCCTGTTATTATACCTGTTTTATAGATAAAGAAATTGAGGGTGAGAGGTTAAATGACTGCCCAAGGGTCATACAGCTAGAAAGATGTCTGAGGCAGAATTTGAATAGAGATATTCCTGACTTTGAATAATATATCCTCCCCATTACCCTCTCCAGTGAGCCATTCTTAGTACAAAAGAAAAAAAAATTTAAACAAAACTAACCACAATAACAGTCAAGTTTGACAGTATAAGCTGTATTCCATACCATTGGTCCCTTTCTCTTCAGAGAAAAGAGGTAGGTTTATTTTCCTATAAAGAAAAAAGAGGTGTACTTTTTTTTCCTTTTCTGTGACTACCTTTGATCCTATGAATTTATTAAAGTTTGAAAGTTCCAAATGTATATCATATCACAACGTTTGTTAGTTTCTAAAACTAATTTTAAAATAAAAAATGGAATTTTCAACTTTTTCTTAGGAAAATACTTCAAAAGACCTAGGAAATCATTGTTCCCTGTGGTATTCCCTCTGCCCAGTTAAATTCCTAGCCTTCAGTACCTTAGTGGACAGTTTTTATGAATTTTTTTGTGGCCAAAGGAGCCTTCATCACCTTCTAGCCAAACTCCTGGTACTGAGCCTTCTCAGATAATCTTTGAATAAGCCACACACAACCCTGAACAAGGACTATAGTTAAACACTTTCCAGAGCTTGTGCTCTCCTTGATGTGAGAATCACAGGGTTGCCTCCATGCTACAATGTCCCACTGGAAGAGAACGTAAGTGATAGACAAAGCTAAATGTTCAATAAATATTAATAGAATGCCTGCTGTGTTCTAGGCACCACAGAGGGTAACATGGTCCCTGCTTTTAATATCTTTGGGGAGATAAGAACTCTTCAAGTGAAAACTTAAACAAACAAATAGCCCAAACACAAGAATTAAGTGACAATTCATGAAAAAACAGACATTTGTTAGAAGGCAATATTTTATGATTAAGTAGCAAGTGAACAGTATGAATGTGTTTCATTTATAGGAGGGGAGACTAATTACAGTGGAGTAGTGATAGCTTCACAAGGAAGTGGGATTTGAGCTGGATTTTCAGTATATATAGGATTTATATAAGTGGAGAAAAAAATGATTTATGGCTAACTTTAAAAAAAATTTGAACAAAGCAGATGATTTCATAATTTAAATTTCTCTCATTGAAAATTGTGTCCTGAGTAGTGAAGTGGTGCTGCTTTCTATCTAGATGACCATAGCCAACCTTCACTCTCTTACCTAACTCTTCTCATCAGTCATCTTGCTACCTCATAGTATGCACCACTTCTCTCTCTCTGCTTTCTGAGAACATAATAAAATCAACTCTTGGAAAGTATCAATCTGCTCCCCAGGGCTTTATTCTCCATCCCTGTATCTTTTCAAAGCAACTTCCCTATTCATATTATCTCATTTTAGAATGTAAGGTTCTTGAGGGATGAACTGCCTTCCCTTTTGTATTTGCACTAAGCACAGTGCTGAGCATATAAAGATAGGGATCAGAACTAGATCTATGATTTCAATAGCATAAGGAATTTTGTGTAGAAAATTCCCTCTACCAATACCTTCTCTGCACCTCATAGTCTTAGAGAGATGTCTAGACCACTGAAAGATTAAGTAACTTGCCCAGAGACACATAGCCAATATATGTCAGAGACAAGATCTCAACCTAGGTTTTGAGTTTAAGCTTGACACATAGTAATAGTAGTAGTAGTAGTAGTAGTAGTAGTAATAGTATTATTGGTAATAGTTTATATACCAGGCACTATGATAAGTGCTTTACAGTTATCTTGCTTGATACTGGGAGATAGGAACTATTATAATCCCCATTTTACAGATGAGAAAACTGAGGTAAACAGAGGTTCAATGACTCGCCCAGGGTCACATAGGTATACTAAGTATCTAAGACTGAATTTGAACTCAGGTCTTCCTTATTCCAAGACTAGAAAAATCCACTGCATATCCTAGCTTCCCCACATAGTACATGTTTAATAAATGCTTCTTCATCCATTTGTTCTTTCAAAGGCTATCCATTAAAAGTGGATCCTAATACACTGCTACTAAATTATTGTTTTATGCTTTTTTATGATGTGGAGGTTATTCTGGGTTTTCAGAGCATATGCCAGTATAACCCAAACTCTGGTAGGTTCTGCTCAGGTGGGCATACTTTAAGTACAAGCCTCGCAATGGATGTTCTATTTGCCACCTTATAATCAGTACACTGAGTTCCTAACCCTAACACTCCAACTACTCAATACTTGCTCTGGGAATAATAATCAAATCATTGCTTTTACTTCTAGAAAAAGTATTGTCAATCAATTTCCTTATGGCACCACTCATTCTTGTGACTTCCAAAACACAAAATTCCCTTTCCTTGTCACCATTCTTTTTATATGTATTATCTTTTCCTATTAGAAGATAAGCTCCTCGAAGGCAAGAACTATCTTTTATTTGTATTTATATCCCCATAATTTACCACCGTTCCTGCTACATAGTAGGTACTTAATAGATGCTTTTTCATTTATTCATTCATTCATGGTGTAGAAAGTTTGCAATCTGTGTTGAGAAGATTTGCAGTTATTAATGTAGTAAATTGTTTCACAGTATTTAGCTAAACTAAAGCATCCTTGAAACATTGATGGGAGGGAACTATCTCCGGATACAGTGTTGCATTATTGCTATGCCCAGGATTATAAATCATAAAAAACAAACTCAAGTCTTATGATTGCATTTTGGCCATGTGGGCTATGGTACTCATGTTTTTGGACTCTGTGTGTGTGGCTGACACTAGGATTTATATTTTGCTCTTCAGTTTCCTCAGGATGTTTTAGCAGCCATAAAACTTAACCACTGCTGTATATCAGCTGACAACTCCTTGAATGTCCTCCAGACCTGGAATTCATTCGTATAGGTATGGTATATTAGTGCTGCCACATACCAAACTTCTGTATTGTTCATTTCCTTCATGTACCATAAAATCAGTTACCATGCCCCTTTAATTCTTCTTTTGCAGTGTTTCTTGTATCTGTCTGTTTCCTGCCTTCACCTACCACCCCATACCAGGGGATCTAATGTTTTTGAGGAAAGTCTTCCTACTTGGTAATGGGAAGAACTCTGTTCTGGGAATCAAGAGATCCAGGCACAAGATCCAATTCTGCCAGTAAATCAGGGTTTTGAGAAAGCTTTGAGCAAAATTCTCAATCTCTCTAGGCCTCAGTTTCCTTACCTATAGAATTTAGGGGTTAGAACATATTTATAGCAGTATATTTTGTGGTAGCAAAAAACTAGAAACAAAGTGGGTGCCAATAACTTGGACAATGATAAACAAATTAAGATGTAAGAAGTGGTGAGTTTGAGGAATTCCAAGGAACATGGAAAGATTCATGTAAACTGATGCAGAATGAAGAAAGCACCACAAGAAGAATAATATAATGTACTTGTTCTATAAAGTTGTCATGACAATCAAGTGAGATGATAGATTTTGGGGAGATTTGATTTTAAAGTGTTCAGAAAGTCAACACAAGAGTAATGAGAAACTGTCAAGACTGATGTTCTGAACACATAACAAAAACAACTCCAGTGAAGGGGGATAAAGGGAGCTGCCTTTTCACAGGCACCCAGGCAAATGCTCAGGGAACTTATATATTTAAAAGATGTGTCTAGAAAAGGGGTCCTCAGCCTTATATTGTATGCATGTCATGGACTTCTTTGAGAGTCAGATAAAGTTGGAGGACTTGAGAATAGTGTTTTGAAATGTGTAAAATAATTTTTTTTAATTTTATATTACAAAGGAAACTATATTAAAAACAGTTATTAAAATGTTATGAACAAAGAGTACACAGACTCCAAGTTAAGAACCCCCGCAGATGGAAACAAAGACAAGTAAAGAAGGATGAATACAAGTATATGGCTGTCTGGTTCTGCTGATAAAACTAAAGCAAGCTTAGTGGTCAATGCAAGGTAACAAAAGGGGCTTTTTAAGAAAAGCTATGTTGAGAAAAACAGGTTAAGAGAAGGGAGAGAAATGCTACTTAGGGTGAGTAGGATGATGATAATGGATGATTCTGAGAAAGCAGAAATACTTAACTGATTTTGATTCTGTTTTCTCTTCTAAAGAGCATCTTTTTTTTTTTCAAATAGGAAAGGACAAAACAGAAAAGGTTAATAAGAAACATTTAACAACTTGCATGAGGTATTTGAGAGAAACAGCTTAAAGGTTCTGATAACTATCCATTCTACAAGATTCTATGTTGATGTATTGTTAGATGAACTGTATTATTTCAGTTTAAAACAGAAATGTCTTTGCTGATTTAATGTTTTTTACACTCAACTTTTAAAAAGGGTTAATATGATACCTCTAATTTGAACAAAAATTCCATCATTTGCAAAACTAATGGAAACATTGACCATTATACTATCCACATTCCCCAAGAGGGCATTATATTTACCCAGTCTCCAAATTTATTTTTAAAATAAGTATTTATTAATTCATTTTTATTCTTTCATCCTTTTAGTTTTCCCCAGTTTCTCACTGCCATCCCCTCTTCGAGAGTCATCCCATATAACAAAAATCACTTTTTAAAGACAAAACACAGGAGAGGAAAAATATCAATACAACCAGTCAATACATCGAAAAAGTCTGGAAACATGTTCTACACCATGGTGGACCTCCCACCTTCATGAAGGGGTGGGTTGGGGGAGCTCTCTCATACCACTTCATTTGAGTCATGTTTGATATTTTAAAATTTTGCTACTTTCACTTTTGTTTTTACCTTTTTGTTTCCATTTCCTTTGTTGTAGTCATTTTGTATATTGTTTTCTTGGCTCTGCTTATTTCACTCTGGATCAATTTATGTGGATCTTTTCATGCTTCTATATTTGTCACATTCATTGTTTCTAATGGAGTTTTATTCCATTACATTTGTTTACCATAGTTTGATTAGCCATTCCCCAATTGGTGGGTATCTGCTATAAATACTGTAGTCTATATGGGGACTTTCTTATTATCCATGGCTTACTTAGAGTGAAAGCCTATGAATGAAGTCTGTGGTTTAAAGGATATGTCCAGTTCCCCACTTTCTTTACTCATACTCCTCTTCTTCTGAACAAGAAGACTCATCTTTACTCTTCATCATGGAGTTCTACTTGTGTCCTCATTTCTGGTCTGAAATGTACAGATTTCCCTAAAAAATGTAGATGACAAGGGGAGAAGGGAAGAAACATTTATATGGTGCCTTCTACCTTCTAGGCACTCTGCTAAGCACTTTACAAATATTATCTCCTTTGATCCTTACAACAACCTTTTGTGGTAAGTGCTGTTGTTAACTCCATTTTACAGTTGAGGCAACTGAGGCAAATAGAGGTTAAGTGACTTATAAAAGGTCACATAGCTAGTACATGTCTGAGACTGGATTTGAACTTCAGTCTTCACTCTAGGCCCATCATTCTATACTGCTCCACCTAGCTGCTGTTAGTAGAATCTAACTTCAATCATGTATGTATCTTAAACACAATATGACATAGTAGAAAGCATACTAAATTTGGAGTCAGATAACTTGGGTTCAAATTCTGTCTTTGCTATTTGCTAAGCCGTGTAACCTTGGGCAAGTCAATCTAGTTTTCTGATGTCATTTTACTCATTGGTAAAATGAAAGATTTGGAATACATATTCCCTAACATTCTTTTCATCTTTATATCCTATGATTTCATTATATTTTTCTCAAAGATTTCCTTTGCAACTAGATGCTATTTTCTTACAGCTTAAGTGATAAAAAGGAGAAAAGGCATAGGAGAGAGCCTTTTAACCTCTTGTTAATTTTCCATTACTGAAACTAATAAGCAGATTTAGATAGTAATTTGTCTGAAAAAAGATCTAGGGGTTTTGAGTAGATGGTAACTGAAATTGCCATGAACTCTCATCTATGAAGCACCTACTACATGCCAGGCATTGTTCTGGGCTGGGGACACCAAAAAAATGCAAAAAAAAATTTTTTTTATTGACCTCAAGGAGATCATAAGCTAATGGGGGAGACAATATACAAACAACTATATGTAAACAAGGTTTATACAGGATAAATTAAAGATAATTTCAGAGGAAAGGCATTCATATTAAGGAAGACTGGGAAAGGCTTTGATGAAGGTAGGATGTTATCTGAGACTTGAAGGAAACCAGGAAGTGAAAGTGAGGAAGGAGAGAATTCCAGGCATGGCAAACACCAGTGAAAATGAGGAGATAGAGTGTCTTGTGCAAGGAAAAATCAAGGAAGTCTGAGTCATTAAATTGTAGAGCACATCGTAAGGAATGAAATATAAGAAGATTGGAAAGCTTTAAAAGAACTAGGCTTTAAAATCTACACAGAGAAATTTATATTTGATCCTGGAGGTAATAGGGAGCTACTGGTGTTTGCTGAATAGCAGAGTGACATGGTCAGACTTGTGTTTTGAGAAAATAACTTTGGCAGCTTCACTGGAGGATGTAAAGAAGTGGGAAGAGAGTTGAGGAAGGGAACATAACCAGAAGACTATTGTAATGATGAAGAAGGCCTGTACCAACGTGGTGACAGTGTCAGAGGAAACAAAGCAGTATATATAGGAGATGTTTCAAAGGTAGAATTGACAGGTCTTGGGAACAGATTGGATATGAAAGGTGAGAAAGCATAGGGATTAAAAAATGATACTCTTTAGAGGTTCTGGGGAAAATATATAAATTCAGTTTTGGACATGTTGAGTTTAAGATGTCTCATAAGACTGAAAGTCAGGAGAGAAACTGGGACTAGATAAATAGATCTGAAAGTAATCAGCATAGAGATGATAATTGGATCCATAGGCACTGATGAGATAACCAAGTGAAATAGGATAGAGAGTGAAAAGAAGAGTGACCAAGACAAAGATCTGGAACATAGCCATGGTTAGCAGGCATGGTCTAGACGAAGATCCAGAAAAACGAGATTGAGAAGGAATAGTCAGACGGTAGGAGGAGTAAGAGAACAGTGTTATGAAAACCTAGAGAGAATAGAATATCAAGGAGAAGAAAAAGATCTGCAGAGTCAAAGGCTACGGGCAGATAAAAAAGAATGAGGACTGAGGAAAGCTCAATATAAGTCAGCAATACAATATGGAGGCCAATAAAAGCTAATGCAATTTTGTGCTATATTAAGAGAGGCAAAACTTCTGGGAATGAGGAGTAGGTGTTCAGGTCATATCTTGAATATTATATTCAGTCTTGGGTAATTTAGGAAGGACATTAAGATGAACAGGAGGTTATCCATAGGAAGATAGCCAAGAGGCTGATAGACCTCATTTTTGTCATTAGAGGATCAGTTGGGGAAACTTGGGATGTTTGGTCTGGAGAAGAGAGGTGACAATGATAAATATCTTGATAAAGGACTTAATAAATATCTTCAAGTATTTAAATAACTAATGTGGAGCAGGGATTAGTTTTATTTTATTTGACCCCATTGGACAGAACGAAAAACAATGAGTAAAAATAATATAGAGGACAATTTTAAGGAAAAATTTTCCTGACACTTATAACTTTCAAAAGTGGAATGGATTGCTTTGGGAAATATTGAGTTCTCCTTCATTGGAAGTCTTCAAACAGAAGCTAGTGGATTACTCCCTTGTAGAGTGGATCTTTCTTTCAGATAGGGGTTAGAATAGATGGCTATTGAGGTCCCTTCCAACTCTGGAATTCTGTGATTCTAAACTCACATTTCTATTAGCACTTCTGCTTTACTCATGGTTTTCTCATGATCTTGTGAAGAAGTCCAGATATTTTATTACCACTATTTTACAAAGAAAGAAACTGAGGCAAAATGACTGCCTAAAGCTATACATGTAGCAAGTGTGAGAGCCAGGACAAGAACTCGGGTCTCCTGACTCAAAGTCCGTGGCTTTTTCTGCTATACTAAGTCACCTATACATAAAAGCAGAAGAAGGTTCCATCCCTACAACTCTAGCTCCTAATCCCCACCTCTTAGGGGCCTGGGTATTGGTCTTTAAACCCAGAATGCTTGTCTTTCCTTCCTCCTCTGCTCACACAGTTATTTCAGAGTAGACCCTTTCCTCATGCTTGAAGATTCCAAGAACTTGAATTCTTGCCTTCTTATTTAGGTGCCAGAGGGGATATAGTCTAAGTCCCCCAAGTTCAAGCTCTAAAGACCCCCTTTTTCCCCTCATGGAAGTCTTATGCATGGTGGTTCAGTTTTAAAGTACTCTTGGTATGATACTGCACTTCAACTGTATTAAAGAAGATATAGGCTTTTTTTGAGCTAACTAGGGAACCTAATCATTATTTCTATTGGGAAATGTCTTCTGTATTCAAAATTGACTTCCATATAGACTTCTGGAAAATAATCTGTGAGCTGTGCTCTCCTTGTACTTGATTATATAATGGCTTGCATGAGTCACTAATTATAAATCTTGTCTCCTTGACCACACTGAATATTCCTTGAATGCAATTATGCTTCAATCCCCCATAGCACATAAAACAGTATTAGGTAGATGGTAGATTGGGATGCATCACAGATATTGTAGGATCTAATGAATAGAGGAAGGGAATTAGGGATGCTCTTGAGTCTCTTGTTAGGTTAATCATAAACTTGGTTGGTGTGGCTGCATTTGATTCTGTTCCTTTCACCTGTTATCTACTAATGTTTAAAGGGATTAATTAATTACCTGCTATAATATTTCCCAAAAGTTATATCATTGTGGAATCTATGAAAAACAACTGAGCTCATCATCCAGCCTCTTTAACTTTGCTCAGACTGTTCCTATGCCTTGGATACCTTCCCTCCCACTCTTTGCTTGATGAATGCCCCCTTATTTTTTTAATGCATTACTCTATTACCACCTCTTCTAGAAGTAATCATTTTTTATGTCCCTGGTGTGTGGAGACCTCCCTCAAACCCACAAAAGATTTATTTTACAACTCTTTAACACACTTATACTGTAACATTGTTAATTAAAGTTGTCTACTGGGGACAGGTTAGGATATATATTATATATCCCCCCTTTTTCACAATGATGAATTTTTAAGTTTGGTAAGGTGTTATGGAATGTAAATTTTTAAGATCTTCCCTGCCCCTGGGTTAAGTGCACTTGAAGCCTGTGGTGGGAGGCTTGTTTTTCAGGAATGCCCACACCTTGGTGCTTTGTGATTGGGTAGTGGGACAAGAGGGTTGTGACATTCTCTGACCCAGGAGAAGGCTATATAATCCTTGATGTGAGACTTTGTTTTGGGGCTCACTTTGAGAAGTGTTGTGTGATTTGATCAGATGAAACTCTGGGCAGCCGTTGAGAGCTGCCCGGCTTTGAAAAACCCAGATGTTGATGCTTCCTTCTCTGGTAAATGTGGCTTGGTATGGATGTAATGGTTGGACAGTTGGAGATCTGTCTGCTTGAAATGTTTCTGTCTGTGTACTCTGAAGTTTGGGATGCTGACCTTTTGCCCCTGAACTAGGTAAATGAAATGTTTGATTGATTAAAGCAAGATTGTTAACCCATTTTGAGTTGCTTTCCTTTAGAAAAGCAGATCTAAGAACCTGTATTGGCAGCCACTCTGGGGATGCTAGGGTGCTTGTTGCTTCATGAGGTCAACCCCAGTTGCTTCCCAGTCTCTTTTTGGTTGTTGGAATTGTGCATACCTAATAGTAGGATGCATTGTTATGTGAAAACTACTGTCCAGACTATCTCTAAAGAATGTTACCACTAGCAGCATGAACTCTGTGTGATATTTTTGCCTTGTGCCTTGCCCGTCTCATGCTGTTTGAAGAGCTGCTGTGAACAATTTCTATTAGGCAGAAACTTAGTATGTACACTGGTATTTGAATTTCTACCTCCTTTGGGAAATAGGACAGGTAGATTAATATCCCGTATGCAGGTCAAAGGGAATCCCCATTCTTAAGGTAGAGGTACTACCTTGGGATTGAGAGGATGGGGGACCTAGGCTCAGGGAGAAAAATATGGGAAAGTAGAGGAATTTCATTTATCCCCTAATGAAACAGCATTCTGACTATCTGAGGGCAATATTTCCATCAGAAAATTGTTTTTCTTTAGTGGAAGAAGGATGCTGGTATGACAATAAAGGAAAACATCAGAAGGCACATTTTTTTGCCTGATAATGATCTGTTCTGTCCTAGTTGATCAAAAGGTTAATTCATCTTCTCAACTTTTTTTTCCTCTCATGAGTTTTTATTATGTTTTTCAACACATTTTCAGATATAGAATTTCTCTCTCTTGAAATGTAGTTGGCCCCCAGGTAATTCAGCAGAGATATTCCCTGTTGCCTTAAGACTGTCAGGAGTTATGAAAGAAATGCATTGTTTTCCAATTAAAGCAGTGAGGCTGGGGAATTAAAGCTGATTTTATATTGTGACAGTTTAGACCTTTAGTTGATTGATTCTCACTTATTTTTGTCCTTAATAGTAGGACTCAGTTTTTGTAGATCCAAGCCAAGGTAGGGGTGGGAGACAACAATGAAATACTTTCAGTGACTTTGAAGCTTCCATTGGAGCTCTCCCTCATCAGGGTGGGTATTTCCTTTGCCAGCGCTGATTTCAACTCATTCACCTCATCCTGAAAGACTTTCTTTGTAACTTTCTGGAGGATCTCCCTCAGAAGATCTGCCCAAAGCACTGGAAGTTTTCCTCTGGCTCCTTTAATGTTTTGTGGATTCCAGGGCAACATTTGGATGGCCCATCACTCTCCCAGTATGTCCTATATCCTCTTTTTCTTGTTATACATATCCTTGATGCTGTACTTTGTGCCCTTTCTCAAACATATGCCATATATGATCTGCAACCTGCTTGCACACACTATATGCCTTTCATGTTAGATATTCAACAAGAAGTGTGTGTTGTCTGCTGTGAGTAGAAAGGACTTTGCTTGGCACTATGGTAGAGCCAATGATTCATGAAAAGCTTTTTCCTCAAGAAACTGCCAATTTATAAGCAGAAGATAAAAAATATGCATATAAAAAAGTAAACAAGTACATGGGAGTAAACAGGCATTTACCAAGCACTTGTTATATGCAAAGTGCTCTGAGAGATATACATATGAATAAGACATGGCTTGTGCCCTCAAGTAGCTTGTAGTCTCAAAGGAGAGATAAAATATCTATTAAAAAACACATAATGCAAGATAAAATCTAAGTGTAGCAGAGGAGCTACATAGCAGTTGATAGGGTGCTAGTTTGGAATCTGAAAGACCTGAGTTCAAATTTCACCTCAGATCCTTATTAGTTGTATAACTGAGCAAATCACTTAACTTTTTTCTGCCTCAGTTTCCTCATCCATGATAATAATAGCACTTATTTCCCAGGGTTATGGTGAGAATCAAATGAGAATATCTGTAATGCATTTCGTAAATTTTAAGCACTCTCTAAATGCCATTATTATTATAAGAAAGGCACAAACAAGAAAAACTACAGGGTGTCCCTAAAGTCTGGACACAGAAAATCTCATTAACTATGCATATTTTCAAGAAATGAAATTTTCAACATTTTATTTAACTGGAATAAGTTTTAGCCATGACAATTTCATATGGAATAAAAGCTTTCATTAGCTACTGGGGACTATTTTCCATATTAATAAGATTAATTTAATTTAATTAGTTTAATTAATTAATGAAATTTCCTATGTGTCTCTATGGCTTCCTATGAAATCTCATTTGTACTAATTAAATAAAATGTTGTTGAAAAATTCATTCATTTAATTTTTTGAAAATATGCATAGTTAATGAGATTTACCTTGTGTCCAGACTTTAGGGACATCCTATATAACAGGACATACAGCTGAGAATATCTTAAAGATCATTCAGTTCAATTTCCTCATTTGATAGGTGAAAGAGATAGCCTCAGATTATCATAGAATCATAAAGACTTAAAGTACGTAAGCTACCTAGGAGAAGCTCTTCGTTTTATAAATGAGAAAATTGAGGTCCAAGGAGATCAATTGATTTACTCAATGTTTTATAAGTAGTAAACATCAGAGGTGGGATTTGAACCCTGGTCCTCTGAATTTGGGCAGCTAGGTGGCACAGTGGATAGAGTGTCAGGACAGGAGTCAGGAATACTCATCTTCCTGAGTTCAAATCTGACCTCAGACACTTTCCTAGCTGTATAACCCTGGGCAAGTCACTTAGCTATGTTTGTTTGCCTCAGTTTCCTCATCTATAAAATGAGCTGGAGAAGAAAATGGCAATCCACTCCAGTATCTTTGCCAAGAAAACCCCAGATAGAGTCACAAAGAGTTAGATGTGACTGAAAACAACTGAAGAACAACTTTTGAATTCAGAGTTAAGTGACTTGTTTGAGGTCACATGGTAAGTAAACAGTAGAGCTACTCAGGATTTAGACCTAGTTCCTTTGACTCCAAATCCTGTGTTCCTTCCTCTTTAATCCATGGTTGAACCTTACAATAACTCTACAAGTATTATCACCATTCCACAAATAAACAATCTGAGACACAAAGGAAGGAAAACTAAGGATTTTCATTCAAACAACAGTTTTTAAGCACATATAGTAATAGTAACCACACATTATAGTATTACTGTGGATGACACAAAGGTCAAATAAGACATAGTCACTTTCCTTGTGCAAAATATAATCTAGTAGTGGGATAAGACACCATTATGGGTAAATTCCATACACAGCATCACATAGTACATACATCAGAGAAAGGCAAACAAAATACTTTATCAGGTCCACAGGGGAAGGTTTTCTCTGACTGGTTGGTGGTCAGAGAAACATTCATGGAAAAGATGACATTTGAGCTGTGCATGTTTGGGGGACGGTTAACTTTGACTGGAGCAAAGGGTTTTTGTTTGAAAGGAGTGGGAAATAAGGCTGCAAATGTAGGTTGGCATCAGATTATGAAACCCTTTCATGGCCAAATAGAACTTCATGTTACTAAGCAACATAGCCTAAGTTTGCTCCTTCTCAGGGAATTTGTTGCATTCCATTGCTTAAATCTTTGGATTGTTTTAGACTTTCAAATAATGTTAAAGTGAAATATGACAGTCAATATACATAAAATCATTTACTTTAGAGAAATAGAAAAACTATAGAGATAAAGGTATCAGATTTAAGATTCTGCCCAGTTTAAACCATGTTTAAGATTACTATCAGATCTGGAACAAGAAATATGTAGGTTCTGTTGACAGGTAATAGGCATTTTGGCTTCCACTTCAATGATCAGAAGATAACATTTCCTGTTGCAATTGGAGGGAATTTGTTGCCAATATGTTTACCACCAATATTTTCTGCAGTATCTGGAACTACATGGCAAAGGGAGCTGAATACAGAATGAATTTTGAAGTCAGGAAAGATGTTGGTTCAAATCCTGCCTTTGAATTTATTAGTTTTGTGATCATGAACAAGTCACTTAATTTCTCTAATCCTCTCTAAATCTCTAATACAGGGATAGTAATATCTGAAGTACTTACCTCACTGGTTATTATAAGGATCAAATGAAATAATCTATGTAAATCACTTAGTATACATTAAAGGGCTATATTTGAGACTTGAACTATCTTTGGGAAATATAAAAGTTCTTTTAATGACTCTAAGCTTCTTTTTGAAACAAAGGCCCATTAAAAAATATCAATTATCTTGCTGGGATGCTGTGGAAACCCTGAAGTCACTAGAGAATTGATGTTTAGTACCACTCAAAAGGCATTGGAGAAGTACATGGTGGGTGTGATCAGGTTTCAACAGAATATGAACAAAGGATTATATAGAAGTGGTACAAAAGATGTCATCAAATAAATATTTGGTCAAAAATGATGGATGGGTTGTATAGTGAAAAAAGTGATTACTGAAAGATATGTACCATCTGCACATGTACCATTGGAATACCAATATGGTATTCTCATAATCTCAAGAAAACATGAAGAAGATACCTAGCACATTGAATAGAATGCCTACATTAGCTTGATTTGAGGGCAAAGAATCATGCATATATACAAATATGAATGGGTTGTGATCTGTGTTATAGGAGGTAATGTTGAGATGGCTGAGATCACAATTCCATTTGAGTATTGGATTTTATTTGGTTCCAACAACTTGAACTTTAAAGAGTAGACCAGCATCAACCTTATGTGTAGATGGATTAGATGTTTCCTTATATGGCATAACAAATTATAGCTAAGGGTAGATTCTTTGTCTTTAAATCTCCTCTCTAAACTCCCCCAAATTACACCACTTAATTAAATTAAACAGATTTCTGCAGAGAATCGACTATACTGAGAATAGAATTTAGGTTGCAAGAGAATTAGGATTTCACTCACAAATACCTATAGAGACATCCTACATATTAAAATAGTTTTTCTTTTCTCTAGGAGTTTACAATCTAATTGGGGAAGGCAATACACAAAAGAAAGCTAAAAATGGGGTGGGATATGCCAGAGGGTACCTGGCACAAGGGTATGTTTGTGGAGTTTAAACCAAGCAGATCGGCTAATGGAAAATAATGGTTAGTTGGAAAACTTTTGAGCCTTTTATAAAGGGAGACTTTGGGAAGAGTTTATTGTTCCTTCCTCTAACCTCCAGGGCAGTTAGGTGGTGCAGTAGATAGAGCACTGGGCTTGGAATCAGGAAGAAATCTTCCTGAGTCCAAATCTGGCCTTAGACACTTATTAGCTGAGTGACTTTGGGCAAGTCACTTGCCCCTGTTCGCCTCAGTTCTTCATCTGTAAAATGAGCTGGAGAAGGACATGACAAACCACTCCAGTATCATTCCCATGAAAACTCTATTTGGGGTCACAAAGAATTGGACACAACTGAAATGACTGAGCAGCCAGCCCTCCCACCAGCAGCTTCTTTTTCTGCTTTTCTCTGAGAAAGAGTGTTTCAGGACTTTTGGTAGAAGAAAGAAAAGTTAGAGGTCTATCTATGCATAAATATTTAAAGGTATAACAGCGGAATAGATAGCTTCCAAGAGAAATGGAAGATTAAGATGACAATTAACTCCTCCATTTGAAACTCTAAAAATAGGTTTTGATGCACTCTTTTGCATCAAGCTAGTAAAGGTCTGTAAGTGGGTAACAGAGGGGGTTCAGCTAATGATTTTCCTGAAGGCAAAAAGAAGGAAAGCATGATTCAGTTATGCAATAATTCATAATTCTTTAAATTTAGTGAGTAAAGCAATTAGCTGGTACCTAGAAATATGTATATTTCAAGTTTGTTCTATGTTATTTTTGTATTTAAATTTTTAAAACAAGGTAGAAACTTCCTAGGATGTTAAAACAGGAAGGGATTTCTGAGACAATTGTATGTGATCCCTCCATTTTTCAGATGAGGAAGCTCAGGCTTACAGAATGTAAATGTTTTTTATCAAAGTTACACTGTCAATTAGTACAGAATCTAGACTAGACCTCAGGCCTTCCAACTTTCAAATCTAGTGCAATTTCCATGGTGTCACAAGTATAATTTGAAATTTATTAATGACTTATTTGAATGGAATCATTTTTCTAGAAGTATCACCCCAAGTATCCAAAACCTCCAAAATTTTTATACATACATACGTATACATATACATACATACACACATATGTTTGTGTATAATATATTTCCTTCACTCCATACATATAGTTGCCACTCTGTTATAGGCCTTGATTGCATCACAATGGAATTATTGAAATAGTCTTTAGATTAATATCCCTGCCTCAAGTATTTCCTCACTCCAATCAGTCTTCTATTCAACTGTCAAATTGATTTTCCAAAAATTCTGACCATCTCTCTGTCTCTCTCTCTGTCTCTCTCTCTGTCTCTCTCTCTCTCTCTCTGTCTCTGTCTCTCTCTGTCTCTGTCTCTGTCTCTGTCTCTCTGTCTCTCTCTCTGTCTCTGTCTCTCTGTCTCTCTCTCTCTCTCTCTCTCTCTTTCTCTCTCACACACACACACACACACACACACACACACACACACACACACATGCTCCAGGAGCTCTCTGTTCCTTCAGGATCAAATAGAAGATTCTTCCTCTCTTTTTAAGTCTTTTTATCCTTTCCTCCCCTTCATGTATTCTACAAGCCAGCTCTCCGGGCCTACTTGTTCCTTGTATATAATGCTGTTCATCGGCTATCCCCAATGTCTGGAGTGTTCTTCCTCCTCGCCTTTACTTCGCTGTTCTTCAAGGCTCCACTCAAATCCCACCATCTCCAAGAGACCTTTTTCATTCCCTTACTCCCAGCCAATGCCTTTCCTCTGGTGCTACCTTCTATTTAAATTGTATATATCTTATATGTACATAGTTAGTTTTATGTTGTCTCTCTCATTAGAATGTGCCTGGAGGGCAGTGACTGTGTTTTTGACTTTATATCCCCAGCACTTGGCACAATTCCTGGCATATTGTAAGTGCTTAATAAATAACTTGGTAACTGCCTAGCTGATTGATTCCACTAAGCTTCCTTATTTGCTAACGATTCATTTTTGGATTTAAGTGTTTCAGAGCTATCTGATAATAGCTAGTTATTTCATTTGGCTGTTCAAACCTACGTAAGATTCATGCTGAGATCAATTAGGGTATAGCACTTGTGCTTTATTTATTCATGGGGTTCCATTCATCTATGGATCTTTGCTATACATTGATACCTCAATGTGGCAAATCCACTAGAAGGAAAATTTAAAAAAAATTAGATAAAATTAGACCATTTCAGTTTTCTCATTCATTCATTCTTTTATTAGATAAACACTGAGAAGATTGGAAGCATAAGGCTCTTCTGCTTAACATTCTATAACTGACACTGGTTAAGTACATGATATAGGACTCTAATAAGTGGGCCAGGATCTGAGGCCTGGATGAGTAGAGATCTTTTTAATGAGTGACTGAATGGCTTGGCTACATGGCAATTAGTGAGATGGCACCTAGAACACCACTGTTTGGTTTCTTCCATAATATCTTTCAAAAAACTTGAATTTGCTTTAATATTTAAAGAGTGTCAAGATATATAAAAATTTCCAGTGGTTAAATTAGCTCAAATGCCACCATTTTGAAACCCAATGCTATTCATTAAAAGCTTCCAAAGGAATCTTTCTTTGATTTTTAAAATGCTTTTTGGTGAAATTTCAGAGATGGGTAGAAGCACAAAGATTTATGATTACATAGCAAGAGGTCTCCAATTCATAAAACCACTAGTTTTTATTAGGCTAAACTTTACTAAATTCACTTGCATGTTTTCCTAGGTCTTTTTATCTACCTGGTTCCAAAACTTATTTTATATTTTCCCTTTGTACATATATTATCATTTCAGAGAGGAGTGGGGAAATCTTTGCTGCTTTTTCTGTTCTTTGCAAAAGGACACATTTTCTACTGCAAGGTGTGTTTTCTTGCCCTCTAGGAATGTGCATGGAAGACATACTGTCCTTTACCTCAGAATTATATTATGATAAATAGCTTGGTTCCCAATGTGAACTCAGTGGCTTCCGTGAAAACCATTGATGAATATCAGTAGATCCATTTTCTAGAAGGGTTGTGCAAGATAACAGCTGACCTTGTTGGAGAGGTAGCAAGGACCAAAGCTGGGGCCAGGAATAGAGTAGGTTGGGAGATAACTAGGGAACAGTATAAAGAAATGGGAAACTATAAAAGTAGCTTTTTGTAAATGCACATTTTTTTAAATGTCAGAAACTGCACTTTCCATGTCACAAAGGTACTTATTTTGTGTTCAGTTGAATCATGTTGCAGTATAGGTTAGAAGCCTCTGTGGACAGCAGTGCTGGGCTATGGTTTCTAAATTGGGAGGGAGCAGTTTTCAAAAGTGGCCACACTGAGGAATTCCCTTATAGCTCTATAGTGTTTCCCAATTTGCAAAGTAATTTCACATATCTTATGTAATTTAATTCCCCATAGCAATCTGGTGAGATAGAAAAACATGAATATTATCTTTTTATAGATGGAAAAAATGAGACTCAGAGGGAAAATTCATTTGTCAAGGATTACACAGATAAGTTACAAAGTTGGGATTTGAGCCTTAGGTCTCTTTAGGGCTCAGTGTCAGTTCTAGGTTCAGTCTTCTTTTCATGCTCAAGACATCTGCCAAGACTCAGGTCAAGTCAATTGGTTGAGCTCTTAACTCAGTTGAAGAGCAGGTTGCTCATTGCTATCTGGGTCAAAGCTACAACTTCTTCCCCTTTGCCACTTTTCAGGGAACATAGTTGCCATAAGCTTCTTTTCTAGATGGTGTCTTTCTGTCCTAATACATTGTCACACTGCATTTAACTAATCAAGAGAACATTTAATATTTATGTGTCATGTACCATGCTGCATGGGGGAATCAGAGAGGAGGGGGCAGCAAGGCAAAGAGATCCTGCTCTATATCTGGAGAATGTTCAAGTTTAGATGGAAATAATTGGGAATTTTTTATGGACCAGAAGAGATATTAGGAAGTAAAGGGTGTTTTTAAAGAAATCATAGTTTTGTTATGTCTAAGAGGGATTAAATTTATTCTGATTGTCTATCTAGGGAACAACCAGGATGAATAGGTGGAAGGTATAGGGCAGGTGTGATGAACCTGTGGCCCTCTAGGTCCTCAAGTGTGTCCCTTTGACTGAGTTAAACTTCACAGAACAAATCCCCTCAATAAAAGAATCCTTTTGGTGGCACAGTGAATAGAGCATTGACCCTGGAGTCAGGAGGACCTGAGTTCAAATCCGGCCTCAGACACTTAACACAAAAAATTAGCTGTGTGACCTTGGGCAAGTCACTTAACCCCAATTGTCCTACTTTCCCCCTCCAAAAAGCCAAAAAAAAAAAAGAATCCTTTTATTTGTTTTGTGAAGTTTGGATTCGGTCAAAGTGCCTTATTTGAGGACCTAGATGGCCACATGTGGCCTCAAGGCTGCAGGTTCCCCACCCCTCGCATAGAGTCAAATTTTTGTTCAATAGTAGGAAACACTTTCTAATAATTAGAGCTTTCTGAGCACTTCATCACTCATTGGGGGACTTTGAACAGATGCTAGATGACCTTTTCTCAGGGCTACATGCTTTAGGTAGATTGTACGATTTCTAAAGATTTTCTAAATTTTTTTTTCTGACTCTAAGATGCTATAGTTTTTTTGTTTTTTTGGTAGGACAGTTATCCCTGCCTTCATGGGGTTTTCAGTCTAATTAGGGATACAGTACTAACACCTTTGGAGAACAATATGATCAAGTGTTACATGATTTATGAGTGCAGTAGGAATCCAAGGAAGGGAGAGTTCATTATGGATAGAAGTAGTCAGATAAATTGTGGAGGAGTTATGACTTGAACTTAACTTTGAAGGATAGGAGGAAAAGAGCTTAATAAATGTTTGTTGAGTTAAGTTGAATTAAATGCATCTCTAGGCATAAGAGAGAGATGGAATTAGAAAATCATATTTGGGAAGATGATCAGGAGGCTGACATGTCTAGAAGAGTGTATTGAAGTGCCTGTTGCTTCCATTGGGCCTCACCTTCCCTAAGTACCCACATTTTGTGGGCTATGTTGAGTGGGAGCCACACAAATAGCCATAGACTAAGTTTCTGGCTTCAAAATCAACAACAATCTTGAGTTTGCTCCTGGAACCTGGGGACTGTCTATCTCAGGAATGTGGTTTTGGATTAAAGTGAATCCAGGTTCACTATTCAAACCTCAGTAATGCGTTAGAATCTATGCTGAATTTTAAGGATTCCCAAAGGATAATTAAGGTAAAAAGGGTTATTTTATAACTGTCGACATAGACAGAGAACACTATTTATATTTGCTGATGATATGGAAGAAAATTAAAGTGATAAGAACAAAAATACCGACAATATCTAGAATTTATATGGTGCTTTAAAGTTTGCAAATCACATTGCCTAAATCATTTAATTTGCTTTTATAGAATGCTATGAAGTAAGTGCTATCCACCTCTCTTCTCTATGTGTTGGTCAGACCAAGACCATAGTGCAGCTATGTGGCACTATGGATTGATAACTATATCTGGAGTTGGGAAGTCCTGAATTCAAATCTAGCTTCAGATACTTACTAGCTGTCTGACCCTCGGCAAGTTATTTGACCTTTACTTCCATTTCCTCAACAATAAAATGGGGATCATGATAGCACCTACCTCCCAGGATTGTCCTGAGTATTGAATGAGATAATATTTATAAATTCCTTAGCACAGTGCCTAGCACATAGTTGTGTCCTATAAATGCTAGCTATGATAATTATTATCATGACTATATCTTTGGGTATCATATTTTAGGAAAGACATTCATCAACAAACTGGATTATATCTAGAGGAAGGCAGCCTGGGTCATGAGGGGAGTGGAGACTATGCTATATGGGGATTAGTTGAAGAAACTGAGGAGATAAGATTTGGGAAGGGACTGGGGAATGATAGCTCTCTGCCAATATTTGAAGAGCTATCATGTGAAAGAGAGATTAGACTTGTTTTACTTAATCCAGAGGTCAGATCTCAGAGAAATGAGTATAAGTAGCAGAGAGAAATTTCACCTCACTGTAAGAAAAAATTTCATTAACAGAGCTATCTAAAAATAAAATGGCATTCTTGGTACATAGTGTTACTATAGGTATTTATTTAAGTAGAGGGTGGATGAAAATTTGTCAGGGGTATTTCAGAGGGGATCATAGTATTAAGAGTTGAAAGGGACCATATATATCAACTAGTTTGACCCCCTCATATTATAGATAAGGAAACAAAGGCCCAAAGATGGGGGAAGGGATTCATCCAGAATCACAGGGTACTAATTTGCTGAGCGAGGTCTTAAACCTAGGTCTTCTGACCTCAAATCCAGTGCTGTTCCAGGCATGATTTAACTGTCTCATCTAAATGGAATGAAACACCAATAGATGATCTTACCTGTAGTAAAAACGGTTGCTTAACAATAGCATGGGAAGGATATTCAACAAGGATACATTGATTCAGTCGCAACTTCTTGGCCCCTGCATTTGCCACAATGGTTGTCATTGTTTATCCTTCATTCTTGAAGAGGACCAATGACATTCTGAAGTTGAATTGGATTTTGGTGAGAGAGAGCTGCTTAGCATCTATCATTGGCCTAACTCTCTCTTCTAGCTGTCAAAGTCCAGTGGCTTGCGTTGCAGTGGGTGGCCTTGGCCTTTCCATCACAGTGGTGTACCAATTAGCAGTTCATGTTAAGTGTAAGGAGTCCCCAACTCTTTATGCTCTGATAGACAGGTAGGTAACCAGATAGGTAGCTAGGAAGCTATGTCAATGCTTCAAATCTTAGCTCTCAGGTCCAATTAAGTCTTGGGACAAATTAAGTGCTGAACATGATTTCATTACTTTTTTTTTTTTAAGCAATTGGGGTTAAGTAACTTGCTCAAGGTTACGCAGCCAGTTATTTTGTGTGGGTGCTAAGTATCTGAGGCCAGAACTGATCCTGGGTCTCCCGACTCCAGGGCTGGTGCTCTTACTCACTGCACCACCTGGCCACTCCAATTCCATTTCTTTGAAGAGAAAAACCAGATAACTTGTGTGAGGAAGATTTTATTTTTACTACAAGTGCATTTTTCATTATACCACATGGGCTCAGGGATTGGTTAGATTAAGTCACCTTTGATTTCTCTTCCATCTCAGTGATCTGTGATTCTGTGAAGTTGAGATCCCTTAAATTACTTCATTTTTAAGAAAAGGGATTGAGACCCAGAAAGAGGAAATGAACTGGTTCTAAAATGGGTACAAGCAAAATTGAATATAATTAATATATGACTTTCTCTCAAAGAGTTGTCAGGGAGACACTTTAGTATTAGTAGAATACTTGCTAGCACTAGAGTTAGAGTGAAATGAGGCCTGGATTCAAATCTTCCCTCTGATTCTTACTAGCTCTGAACTCCTAGACATGTTGTTCTCTCTCAGCCTCAGTTTCCTCATCTGAAAGATGGAATTAATAGCATCTGTAGTACTTCATAGATTTGTTGGTAAGATCAAATATATATTGCATACATGCACACACACATATAAATGACAGTCATTTTTTGTTGAGAAAGATGGAAAACAAAGAGGGATTATCTATGGTCATACATCTGCAATTGTTCCTATGTGTTTTGTGACTATAGATCTATGATCCTAGTAATGGAAACAACTATTGAGCAACTATCATGTGTTAGATACTGTGGAAAACACTGGAGATACAAGGAAAGGCAAATTCCATATTGCCCAGAGAACATTCCTGCACTGAATTTTTAATACCAATTTGCAATACCGAAAATTACATAATGTGTTGAAATAACACATTACATTTGTACTGCAATATTGATTAAAAATTAACTTTTTGCCAGCACCAGGAAGAAAGTATATCTTAAGCATTTAGGCTCTTCCAAAGGACTGTTAGAAGCCAAAGGTAAAATGTATTCTCATAAATATTGATATAAACTATGGTGCTAATGAAAGCTTTCATAGTTTTCCTTTTTTATTAGGACAGGAGATGAAGACAGAATGAGATTAAGTGGCAGCAAGAGAAATTTGGATTAGGCATAAAGAAAGACTTTATTATGATGTGATAATTAAATACCAGATTTTGGGGGATGGATTTCTGGTGTTTTTATCAGTATGGGAGAACTCATGATGTGGCAACTTCTTCCATTAATGCACATCAACAAATTTCCTATAGCTCAGATTGTCAGTATCCTTGAGTCCTGAGAGGTTAAATAATTTTCCTATAGTCACATAGTCATTATGTGGCAAAGACTGAATTTGAACTTAGGTCTTCCTGACTTGAAGGCTGGTCATTTCAGGTAGGTAGGTAGGTCATGCAGTGGATAGAGGGATGGACCTGGATTCTGGAACTGAGTTCAAATCTTGCCTCAGATATTTTCTAGCTATGTGACCCTAAGCAAATCACCTAACCTCTGTTTGCCTCAGTTTCTTTATCTGTAAAATGGGGATAATAATAATATCTACCTCCTAGAGTTGTTGTGAGGATCAGAAGAGATAATAATTGTAACGTGCTTAGCACAGTGCCTGGCACATAATAAGCACTATATAAATGTTAGCTATTATTATCCACTCTAACACAAATTTTGACTTGATGAATGTATGAGGCATGGAATCAAGAAGAACTGGACTTGAGTCCTGCCTCAGATGCTTGTTAGAAAAGCAATCCTGCCAATCTCCCTCATGAATATAGATGGAAAAATTCTAAATGAAATACTAGCAAAAAGACTACAGCAACTTGTCCCAAGAATAATACACTTTGATCAGGTAAGATTTATTCCAGGAATGCAAGGATGGTTTAATATTAGGAAAACCATCAGTATAATTGATCATATCAACAATAAAACTAGCAGAAACCACATGATCATCTCAATAGATGCAGAAAAGGCTTTTGACAAAATACAACATCCATTCCTATTAAAAACATTAGAAAACATAGGAATAAATGGAGCCTTCCTTAAAATAATAGTAGCATCTATTTAAAGCCATCAGCAAGTATTATATGTAATGGGGAGAAG
Source organism: Petaurus breviceps papuanus (assembly GCF_028583685.1). Classification (NCBI taxonomy): domain Eukaryota; kingdom Metazoa; phylum Chordata; class Mammalia; order Diprotodontia; family Petauridae; genus Petaurus; species Petaurus breviceps. The sequence goes on from NW_027187309.1 coordinate 665,289, forward strand.
CTAGAAGCCTTTCCCATAAGATCAGGGGTGAAACAATATGGTACTAGAAATGTTAGCAGTAGCAATTAGAGAAGAAAAAGAAATCAAAGGAATCAAATTAGGCAAAGAGGAGACCAAGCTATCACTCTTTGCAGATGATATGATGATATACTTAGAGAATCCTAGAGAATCAAGTAAAAAACTACTTGAGACAATAAAGAAGTTTGGCAAAGTTGCAGGATATAAAATAAACCCAATAAATCCTCAGCATTCTTATATATTTCCAATGAAATTCAACAGCAAGAGATAGAAAGAGAAATCCCATTTAAAGTTACTGTAGACATTATAAAATATTTGAGAATCTACTTGCCAAAACAAACCCAGGACCTATATGACTACAACTACAAAACACTTTTCACACAAATAAAGTCAGATCTGACTAGTTGGAAAAAATATCAATTGCTCATGGCTGGGTCGAGCTAATATAATAAAAATGACAATTTTACCTAAATTAAATTATATATTTAGTGCCATACCAATTAATTTACCAAAAAAAAAAAAACCCAACTACTTTATAGAGCTAGAAAAAATAGTAACAAAATTCATTTGGAAAAATAAACGGTCCAGAATATCAAGGGAATTAATGAAAAGAAATGCTAGTGAAGGTGGACTAGCTATATCAGATTTCAATCTGTATTATAAAGCAGCATTCATTAAAACTACTTGGTACTGGCTGAGGAATAGAGGAGTGGATCAATGGAATAGATTAGGCACATGAGATTCAGAAGTCAACGACTATAGTAATCTATTGTTTGATAAACCCCAAGACCCTAGTTTTTGGGATAAGAACTCACTATTTGACAAAAACTGTTGGGAAAACTGGAATATAGTATGGCAGAAACTGGGCATAGACCATTATCTAACACCATATACCAAAATCAAGTCTAAATGGGTGCATGATCTAGGTATAAAGGTTGATACTGTAAGCAGTCTCGGAAAACAAGGAATAGTTTACCTGTCAGATTTGTGGAGAAGGAAAGACTTTATGACTAAACAAGAATTAGAGAACATTATAAAATGTAAAATGGATAATTTTGACTACATGAAATTGAAAAGCTTCTGTACAAACAAAGCCAATGTAACCAAGATTAAGAGGGGGGGTGGGAAATTGGGAAATAACCTTTACAACCTATGTCTCTGACAAAGGACTCATTTCTAAAATATACAGAGAATTGAGTCAAATTTATAAGAATACAAGTCATTCCCCAATTGATAAATGGTCAAAGGATATGAGCAGGCATTTTTTCAAAGAAAGAAATTAAAGCTATCTATAAGCACATGAAGAAATGCTCTAATTCACTATTGATTAGAGAAATGCAAATCAAAACAACTCTGAGGTACCACATCTCACCAGTCAGATTGGCTAAGATGACAAAACAGGAAAATGACAAATGCTGGAGAGGATGTGGACAAATTGGAACACTAATGCATTGCTGGTGGAGTTGTGAACGGATCCAGCCTTTCTGGAGAACAATCTGGAATTATGCCCAAAGGGCTATAAATACTTTCATATCCTTTGACCCAGAAATACCCCTCCTAGGGTTATATCCCAAAGAGATCATGGAAGTGGGAGGAAGACCCATATGTACAAAAATGTTTATAGCAGCTCTTTTTGTGGTGGCAAAGAATTGGAAATTAAGGGGGTGCCCATCAATTGGGGAATGGCTGAACAAGTTGTGGGATATGCATGTTATGGAATACCATTGTGCTATAAGAAACGAGAGCAGACGGTCTTCATGTTTACCTGGAGAGGCTTATACGAACTGATGCTGAGTGAGAAGAGTAGAACCAGGAGAAATTTGTACACAATTACAGACACAATGTATGTGTGATGACCAACTTTGATAGACTGGACTCTTCTCAGCAGTGCAGTGATATAAGTCAATCCCAAAAGACTCATGATGGAGAGAAATGTGTGCATCCAGAGAAAGAACTAGAAAGAACTGAATTTATATCCAGATGGAAACAAAATACCTGATCTTTTTCCTTTTCTTGTTTGGTTTTATGTCCTCTTTACCATTTTTCATTCCATCTGATACATTACGTCTTTATAACCTGACTAATGTATAATGTGAAAGTATTTACAGATCCTGTACTTGACTATATGCCACCATAGGGGGGGGGAGGGAAGGGAGGGGGACAAAATATGAAACTCAAGGAATTGTGGAATTGAATCCTGTGAACTAAAAGGAAACAAACAAATTAATTAAAAAACAAGTAAAATAAATAAACGAAAACCTTAAAAAAACGTTATCTAAATTACATGTGATATGTTATGCTAAGATTAATGTATTTTGGTCAAATATATTGTAGATATAAATTCAAACATAATACGAATATCCAAACATTTGCAGGAACCATGAGAAGTGGGGGGAGATACAAAGAAAGGCTAAAAAATAGTCCCTTCTATCAAGGAGCTCACAATCTAATAAAAATCCAAGAATGAAACAAACACATGTCCCATGTAAGACAAGTTAGAAATAAATAAGATAGTATCTAAAAGAACACCACAAAATATTTCTGTGAATAAATGGAATTGATACAACATGAGGAATCATAATGTGGTAGAAAGATTTCTGACATTAGGGAAAGAAGATTTCGGATCAGATTCTAATTCTGTAATTTACTATACCATTTGCATGACTTTGGGCAAATTACTGAACATCTCTGGGTCCAAGGTTCTTCATTTATAAGATGAGTGGATTGAATGAGATGTCCACTATAATCATCTGTAGCACTATAATTATCTTTGATGTGTTTGAAGTTCAAAGGAAATTCAATCCTAATGAATGTCATATATTGAAAGTGTTCTAGATTTAGAGTCATGAAGACCTGGGTTCATACCTAGTTCGGTCACGTACTACATATTTGACCTTGGATAAGTAACTAATGTCTCTAGACTTTGGTTTCCTCATATGTAAAAAAGCAAAGGTTGAATTCTATGACCCTATCATATCTTTGAAGAACTATTTTCTCTTATCTATTTTAAATAACATTGAAAAACATAGAATGGAGAGGAGGTGGGCCATATTTTAGAAGTTCTTCTAGGGCAAAGTCATAATAAAAGTTGATGTCTTTACCCAAAAGTATGTATAATTAAAAGATGATTGATTGCTCAACTTTAACTTGGTTTAATGAAAACTAATGTTAGTAGAATAATTTTTTTAAAAAGTCCTACCAATATATAATAAAATCATACATTAATATAGCAAGGGCCTTTGAAAGAAAGCTTCAGGTTAATTTAGTATTATATCTTTGATTACAACTCATATACAGGATCCATCACTTATCTCAAAACACAAAATGCTTTTAACCAAGTCATCATAATTATGATATATTTTGTAAAACTACAAATATAAATGTTAAGTGTCTTATAATGTGTTTTAATGCTTGGAGGTTCAAGTGATATATGGGAATATTAAAATCCATAATGTGGAATAAAGTGGAAGGATAAAATAAAAAAAAATAGAAAAACAATCCTGGGCAAGTCACTTAAAATGAGTCTTCATTTCCTTATTTGCAATATGGGGATAATAACAATGGCACCTAATTAGCAGAGTTGTGAAGATTAAAAAAAATAATTTTTGCAAATAATTTTGAGTTTTGCAAAACTCAAAGAACTATGTAAATTCCAGTTATTTTTCTAATAATATAATTATTAAAATATGGAATATGATGTATATAATAAGAAATGGCTGTGCCTTGGAAGAAATGGGGAGGTTTGGAGGAGGATCAGGTTTAGGGGAAGAGATAATGATTTGTTTTAGACATACTGATTTTGAGATGTTCATGGAGCTTTCAGGTAGAGATGTCTGATGGACAGTTGGAAACCAAGGAGAATGAAGACTGAAAAAAAAGGCCATTGTATTTAGTAGTTAAGATATCTTGTACATATAATGTATACAATATTGTATATAGTAGTACATCATATATAACATACCATAATATTCTGCTGTTATATGAATGTTAGAATAAGGATATAGAAATCACTTAGTCTTTCTGAACCTCATTTTCCTCAAAAGTGAAATGGAAAGCTGTACTAAATAATCTTTAAAGAACCTTATAGCTCTAAAATTCTGACTTTGATTCCAAACCTCTACTAGAATCCTATTAACTCACAAAACTCTTCTAGAGTCTCAATCTCACAGTGTCATGAGAGTGACAATGGGTTTTTAAAGTCTATGTTGGTAGAGTTTAAGTCCTGGCATAAATTACTAACCTGTAAGGACTTTGAGTGATGGTGATGGATTGTATGTCTCTTTTCTCAGGACTCCTCTCACCAAGTTTGTACATTCATCACTAGGTTGTCCATGGGATGAAAAAGTTTTTGGCCATAGACACTTTCGAACACTGTCAACTAAATTAGACATCAATGGCTCCCTATTGCTTATTGAGTAAAGTATTCAAAGTTGACCACAAACTAGTGTCACTTCATCTTTCAAGTCTCATTTAATATTTCTCACCTTTATATTTTCTACATATTAGTCAAATTGGCTATTTCTTATTTCCTGAAGAGCTCTACATATTCCCATTTTTATGTCTCTCTGTTAATTTTCCTCACATCTGGAATTACCTTTATTCTTTTTTTAATCTGTTCAATTTCTACCCCAATTTAAAAGTTTACTGAAAAGCCATTATGATCTTCTCACCATGCCCTCACATAGCACTTTGTGTTTTTCACCTTCCTCAAGCTTTTCATCATGTAATGGTGTAGATTATATTGTGAATATACCTGCTTTTGTTTTATCTCCCTACTAGACGATAACCTTCATGAAAGCAGGAACCAAACCTTAGTTAAACACTTGTATCTCCCTCAGAGCCAAGCGCAGTATCCTGCAAATGGTAGGTTATTAATGGATGCTTGAATGGAATCAGAGGTCTTTTTACCTAAGACATTTAGATTACTGTTTTTCTTGGAGAGCTTATGTGTCTTTTGCCTTGACCTCACTATGTTGGTCCCCTCAGGACTTTTCTAAAGGGATGCTTATGTTCTTTAGGATTATATATTTGGTTCTCTGAACCTTATGAGAGTTAAAAGAAAGGAATTAAATATTGTATTATGTGAATTTAAGATGGACTACTTGGGGTGGCTAGGTGGTGCAATGAATAGAGCACCAGCCCTGGAGTCCGGAGGACCTGAGTTCAAATTTGACCTCAGACACAACACAAAAACTAGCCATGTGACCTTGGGCAAGTCACTTAACCCCAATTGCCCTGCAAAAAAAAAAACAAAAAGAAAAAAAGATGGACTACTACAGATATTTTAGTCCCTTGGATTATTCATCTCTGAGTTCACTCTCTGTGATACCTGGCTAAGTTGTTACTGAGCCACATATATCATTCTGTGTTTAGATTTCAGTAAATTCTGGAGTGACTGGTCCCATGATATTGCTCCTCTATTTTCAAAACTTATAAGGGGTGGAAAATTGACAGCCTATTCATTTTGTTCTTTGATTCATCATTTCAGTCTCACAGTTATTTGAAGAGGTTCAAACTGGGCCCATAGTCAGTCATTTGACAGGAGAATTTCAACAGAAGAAATTTTAAGAAGATAAAAATCCAATTATTTTTTCCTCTTTGTCCCCAAGATACTTGAATGTTCTTTATTATTAATCTTCATCCTGGTTAAATTCTTCAGAAAGAACACTGAGACCTGCTAAGTTCCTTTGTCTAATATCATATTTTTTTCCCTTATTTAAACTCTAGGAGTCTAGGTATATACCATAGAAGTTTGAAAAATGATTAATTTCCTTCAATGTAAAATGTTTATACTGACCATTTCTAGTTTTTAAATTTATTATAAAGTCTAGTTTTTAGAAATGACAATGTGACCTAGTCAAGGAAGCAGAACCTTTGGAAAAAGGATAGGTCATTTTTTTTTTCTTCCCAACCTTCTTCAGGCAACATATATAGCAACATTTATCTTTAGGGTTAGTAGCAAGGACAAGTGATTCTTAGGGTATTGAAGTTTGTTAGATGAGTATCCATGACTACTCTATAGCCAGGAACCATTAGAAAGGGGATATCCTGCTTGGATTTGAGTAGGAGGGAGGCTGGAACTTTGGGGAAAAGGATCTTACATCACTTCAGTTATGTCTCTATCCTTCAGTACACGGTGGTCCAAATTGGGAGAATGCTGATGGATTTGGAACTGGTTGACTCATGAAAGCTTTGATGTCAAGTTGGAAAGAGAACTCCAATAGAGTCTCCTAGGGATTCTACACTGTTTAATATTTTTATTAATGATTTGGATGAAACTATAGATGGTTTATAAAAGTTTCAGATTATACTCAACTAGAAGGGATAGCAAATGCACCAGAGGGCAGAATAGATATTTGAAAAGATCTTGACAGACTAGAATATTGAATCCAACTTAATGAGATAATATAATAGGGATAAGTGCAAAATTGTACACTTTTATTAGTAAAATCAAATTGTTAAATGCAAGATGGGGAGGAATGATTAGATAGCCATTGTCTATACAGCCTTAAAATATTTCAACAGTGTGATATGATGTCTTAGGATTCTTTTTTTTTTTTTTTGCTGTGAAAATTGTTTTTGCATGACTTTTAATTTTTAAATTAAATTATTTATTTTTAGTTTTCAACATTCACATCTGTAAGTTTTAAATTTTCTCCCCATCTCTCCCCAAGACAGCTTGCAATCTGATATTGGCTTTACACATGCATTCCTATTATACTCATTTTCATATCAGTCATGCTGCATAGAATTATGACAAATAGGAATAACCATGAAAAAGAAAAAAAAGAAAACAAAAGAAAAAAAGAAAATAGTCTGCTTTGTTCTGCATTCCAGCTCCATAGTTCTTTCTCTGGATGTGGCTGGCATTTTCCATCATGTGCTCTTTGGAATTGTTTTAGGTCCTTGCATTGCTGAGAAAGGTTAAATCTATCAAAGTCAGTCCTTGTACACTGCTTAGGCTTCATTAAAAAGGATGTAGGGCTCAGAATTACAGAAGTAACAGTCCCATTGTATTCTGTTCAGGTCAGACCATATGTTGACTATTATGTTCAGTTCTGAGAAAAAATATTCAGTGTGGAACTCATCTGTTAGGAGCTTTCGCTAAATGTCTAGCCTCTACCCCCTAAATCACTAAGGGTATTCCCAAATCATGAATGGATGATACTCCAAGAGTTCTTTGAAAGCCAGTTGTTTGGAAACTAGAAAACAATCCCCCTCCCCCTCCCTTAGAATACAGGTTATAAACAGTATTTGTGTTTCCAGGTCAATTCACAAAAGTCTATTTCTTCTTATAGCATATCTGAATTCAATAAATATTTACAAAATGGCTACTATATATAAAACATTGGGGAGATAAACAACAGGGGAGATAAAAAAGATAAATAAGACACATAGCTTATCTTCAAAAAGTTAAAGGAGTCAGTTCCACCTTTTACAAATCATATAACATTGGGTAAATCAATTAATCAGTCTGGGCCTTAATTCTTCACATATAAAATGGGAATAATATTTAACTTGCGTATCTTGCAAGGTTGATTTGAGAATCAAATGAGATGGTAGATTTGGGGAGAGCAGATTTCAACAAGTACATAGAGATATTAATTAAGTCCCAGAGGCAAAGGAATTGATAAAGAATGAAATTCTGAATATGCAAACCAGAATAATTTTAGTGAGGAGGAAAGGAAGGAGCTATCAAAAGAAATCATTGTGGATGATAGGGAACTCGTTGACCAACTAGATTAAAAAAAAAATATATATATATGTATATATATTGCTTTTTGGAGGGCAATGGGGTTAAATGACTTGCCCAAGGTCACATGGCTAATTTTTGTGTTAAGTGTCTGTAATGTAATGTCAAGGAAAGGCAACTTCCCAAGGTTCAGAATACCAGCATAGGTGCTCTCCATTTTATTCAGTGACAAACCAAGAACAGAGAAGATCAAAACATGACATCATTCAAAATACAGCATTTACTAAGTGTGATTAAATAATCTCCAAGTACTACCCCACCCCAGGGCCTTCCATTCATTCAATCAATTACAAAGTCCCTGTTCTAAATACTACTCCACCCCTAGGCTGTACCTTCATTTGGTCCATCACAAAACCCCTCTTCTCAAATGGAGATTAGTTTCCCATCTAAGTAAAGTACATTCATTTGTTCAACCATCAAACACAAAAAAGGTCAAAAGTTCCCACCCCTGGATCACAACTGAATCTACCCCAGAGTTACATCAAGTTTAAGTACAACTTAATACCCAAATGGAGGTCTTCTCTTCATCTTGACAAGAGGCAAGTTCTCAGCAATCTTAGTTCCTGGGGAGACAAGGCTTAGCAAGGCCACAAAATACATTGCCAGTCTCTTCATTAATTCATCCTCTGCCTGCAGAACAGTCCTAGAACCCCTGAAAACTTTAGCAAAACCCTCTCCTAGGATTTCTGTAAACATACAAACAAGAAAATCCTTCTTCAGGCCTTCTGAACCAACAGAAAGGTTCCCAGACCCCTGCAACAACAGCACTGTTCTTCACCAGTGGACAGTATTCACTCTCTGTCTGCAGGACAGTCTCAGGAGCTCTTAGCCAGAAGCCAGGTTCCAGTACTTCTTCAACAACAGTACTGTCTTCCACCAGTGGACAAATCTGGCAAAACAACATCAAAACAGACAGACAAAGTACCAGCAAAACAGCCATGTCTCCTCAGTCCTTAGCAGCTTCAGGGGCAGGTCTCAAAAGTCCAGGGCAATTCAAAGTGGCCCTCAGCAATCCTCTCAGTCTCTCTCTGCTTCCATGAGGGTGCTGCTTCCAAAAAGTTCTTCTGCCTCTCTCTTGTGTGTCTCCCAATCTACGTCACCAGCTCCTCCCAGTTCAGGACTCTCTTTTCACATCAACAAGTCTATCCCACAGGTGGGATTAACAAGCTCTGGGTTTTAACACAATCAATTTGAAAACCAAGCCAATACAGGGGGATCTTTATATTCCATTACTATCACAGTGTCTGAGGCCAGATCCGATCCCAGGTCCTCCTGACTCCAGGGCCAGTGCTCTATTCACTGCACCACCTAGCCTCCCTAAAAAATATACTATTAAAGATAGGAAAAAGATTAGGTAATGAAAGATGAGCACAAATATTTGAAAATCTGGTCCTGTAAGAATAGTGCTCAGAGTGCTTAGGTTTAGAATGAGCTGAGGCAGGTGATGGATATGAAGAACCACAACAAAAAATCTTTATAAAGATCTGAGAAAAAAAGATCAAAGAAGAAATAGGACAACTACTTCAGGGTTGATGGGCTGATGATAAGTAATGATGCTAAGAACATAGAATCATTCAGTTCTTAGATAGGTAGGTTGGAGTAGTGGATAGAACTCTAGACCTGCAATCAGAAAGACCTTTCAGTTAAAATTCTGCCTTAGATATTTACTATTTGTGTGACCCTGAGTTGCTCAAGTTTTCTCTGCATCAGTTTCTTTATCTGTAACATGTAGCACCTACCTCCCAGGATTTCTTCTGAGGATAAAATGAGATAACATATGCAAAATGCTTTGCAAAACTTAGAGTGTAATATGAATATTAGCTTCTGTCATCTCTGAACTTTGAACTGGAAAGTATAGAACAAACATGGTTAATGGAGAGTTGAAACCCAGAAAAGTGAGCAGATGATGAGAGGTACTAGCTGCTCTCAGTGAGTTCAACTCACTTGGCACAAATGAATTATATCCCAGGTTCCTTAAAGTATTCTGAGATGTGACTGCTGAGCTATTGCCAGTCATCTTTGAATGATTTTTACAGAATAACAGAAATGCCACAAGAATTAATAAAGACGTATTGTCTTGAATTTTTAGAGGGAAGAAAAGAGTGAAAACTGTAGACCAATGAGCTTGACTTCAAGTCCTGGAAAAGTTTTAGAATGTATGATTTGTAAACATATAAAAGTAGAAACAAATAACTAAGAGGCACAGCCATATCATAGCCCTTTTAATGTTTTTTGTAGGGGAGGACAAGCTTTCAAGAATGGTAGATCAGAGGAATCTTATGGACATGGTTCTATTTCAGTTTTAGAAAAACATTTGGCAGAAACTCTCATAATCTTTGTGAACAAGATGGAGAGAGACTCTAGTTATATTGATTCAGAATAGGATATATTATTAGATCCAGTCATTTTTAATGGTTTGATGTCAGTGTGGAAGGAATGCTATGGTGAGCCCTTCTTGGTCTGTGGTGACTACAAGTTTTGTGAATGACTTGGGTCATACTTATCAAATTGACATATGATTCAAAGCTGAGAGGTATAATTAATACATTATATAACTGGATAGCATGAATAAAAAATATCTCTACAATTGCTAGAATAATGGACCAAACTAATAAGGTGAAATTTAATAGTGGCAAATGTAAAGTACTACCTATGAGTCAACAGCGTAACAGGGTCGATAAAACAACTATTATGATCTTAGGCTTCATTAAATGTAGTGTCAACAATGAAAAATATGATACTACTTCTGCACTATTCCCATCTGAAATATTAGGTTCTGTTCCAGGTACCACATCTTAAGAGGGATGTTAACAGTCTGGAAAATATGCAGAGGGTTCAGGATGATGAACATGCCTCAAAAATATATCCATATGAGGATTAGCCTGGAGAAGACATAGGAAGGCATCATTTCTGTCTTCAAGTATTTGAAGAGCTTGTCAAGTGGAAGATAGAAAGCAGAACTAGAAACAATGAGTGGAAGGTACAGATGTGTAGAATATTTCCAACTCTACCCATTCAGAATGTGTAGTTAGGAACAATGTAAAGAAAAAAACCCATCTTCTTAGCAATTAAGATTTATCCAAAAGTGAAATGGGCTATCTTGGAAGATAATGGGTTCTCTTTTCACCAGAGATACTTGGGTAAAGTTAGAAGACCACTTGTTGGAGATATCATAGAGGAGAGTCTTTACTCCTTTTGGGCCTCTGAGCTTCTTTCCACATCTGAGATTTTGTTATTTTGAAATAGAAGAATAGATTCTATACATGGCCAAGTGCTCTACACATATAAAGTTATCATCGTGATTATCATCACTGTCATCATCATGATAATTGTTCTGGGATTGGGGGAATTTGAAAAAAATATGCTACTCCTTCAACTGAAGCAAATTGCAGGTCCTTCTGTTAGCCCTTGAATGATTGTGATGTAAGAATGCAGTGCTGAGCTATGTTCCTACTCAATGTGCTTTGCCCTCCTAAATGAGTATACTCCAAATCTTAGGTATCCTTAGGATTTAGAGTGCCTAAAAACCACACGGCTTTCTGCCAAGTGTATTGTTTCTCTATTACTTTTGTTTGATATTCTTTCCATCAAAACCCTACTTAGGGAGCAAATCATTGTCCTGTTCTTACTTCAACCTTCTAAGTTTTAGTAGGGGGTCTGTATGAGCTGCTATGGGTCAAAAGGTTCACTATTTAGTGGACAGTCTTCTGTTAATGATCCTCTCTGAGCTTAGCTCACCTGTGTTAAAATGATTTAATTTAATTCAGCAGATTTTTATTAAGCACTTTTTCTGTGTGAGACAGTGCTAGAGATGGGGAAATAAATTACAAAAGGAGGGGTACAGAGAAAGTACTGTGAGAAATTTGAGGTGAGATCATTTTCACCTGGAGGAGGGCAAAGAAGACTTTGTGGAGGGGACAGCATTTCATCTGGGTCTTGAAGGAATGGAGGGGCTTCAGAAGATTGAGATGGGTGATGTGAAAGGCTGGGGGAGAACAAGAATCTGTTCCAGACTTTTGGAATGGGGTTTGCAAGGCACAGAGACGGAGAAAGCAGACTGAGAATGAAAGATAGTATTCCAGTTTGGCTGGAATGTTGAGTGATATCTAGAAGAGAATAGTATAAAATAAAACTGATTAGGTAGGTAGAAATTAGATTATGGAGAGCCTCAAAGTTTGAAGTTCATATTTTATCCTGAGGACATAGTTATATTAGTACCTGAAGTTTATAAAGGAGTAGGCAAAAAAGTAATGAGTGTTGATAAGAGCAAACATGCATTCTTTCATCTTTTTCTCTCCTTGCTCATCATTATATAAACTCTGATGCTGAATTTGAAATGGAATAGGAGGATAGCTGTTGGATTGCATTTGTGAAGTTCCACAGCATCTATAATGATTCCCAAGCTGATAATACCATCACCATCAACTACTACTACTATTCTTTTAATACAGATATTCTCCTTGGAATACAAATGACTACAAATCATGCTGTTCCGTAACCTCCAAGGAATCAGGTTTGTGGATGAGGCAAAGGGAAATGGATGCATTCAGGTTGAATGTAAGCAGGCTGCAGAATGTTACCACAAACTATTTGTGTGCAAGAAGTGGAATAAAATATATCATCAGGGAGGTTGTTGGATGGAAGAAAGGGGTGGACAGGTTATGTAGGACAGTGAGAAATAATAGTTTGATAGAGTGCTACACTGATATCCACAAAAGGCCTAAAAGGATGCCCCCGATGTGTTGGGATGATCTCTATGGAAGATAAATAGTAGTTTAAGCATGGGGATTGCTCAGAATATTTAGATGATGGCAAATGGAAGTGATACACAGGTGAGAACAGAGGTCCATTAAAATATTGAAGTATTAATATATTGATTTTCCCTTTGAAGCTAGAACTTTTGTTATTATTGCTTATCTGTAGAGAGTGTTTAAGTTTATTGATTAACCTTAAATAACCCCATTACTCAATGGAAGATTTTAGAGTTTGGCCTCCAAAAAAGACTACCCTTAATTAAAAGGACCACATTCCTTTCCACAGATTTTAGCTAAAAAAAAAAACAACAAACCAAACCCATGTTTAAACAGAATATCTTATGGTTTCCAAGAATATAAATATGAATTGCACACACATATAAATCAAATTATTTTGAAAACTGAAGTTAACAGGATATTGTTTCTTAACTATACCCATGATTTCACTGGAATTAAGAGCTAGACATTGGTAGATCAGATAATGAAGGAAAGGGAAACAGAAAAGATAAAGGTGAATAGCCATCAATATTTCATATTAAGGTGAAAAAACTAGGAATTGTATTTAAGAGCATAGAAATTTGAGGTGAAAGGGACTTAAAGTATCATCTAGTTCAACACTTTCATTTTACTGAAGCAGAAATTGAAAGCAATAGAGATCAAGTCGAATCCAACAAACATGTATTAAATGCCTCATGTGCCAGGCACTGTGTTAAACACTGAGGTTATCATAATAATGATGATTTAAAAAAGACAGTCCTTGCCCTCAAGGAACTCAAAATCTGAGAGAGATAGGGAGAGGGAAAGGAAGAGGGAGAAGGAGAGGGAGAGGGAGAAGGGGAGAGGGAGAGGGAGAGGGAGAGAGGGAGAGGGAGAAAGGGAGAGGGAGAGGGATAGAGTAAGGGAAAGGGACAGGGAGAGGGAGAGGAAGAGGGGAAGGGAAAGGGAGAGGGATAGAGGGAGAGGGAGAGGGAGAAGGAGAGGAAGAGTGGGAGGGAGAGGGGGAGGGAGAAAGGGAGAGGAAGAGGGGGAGGGAAAGGGAGAGAGAGAGAGAGAGAGAGAGAGAGAGAGAGAGAGAGAGAG
>NW_027187309.1:678993-708527 GCF_028583685.1 Petaurus breviceps papuanus
AGAGAGAGAGAGAGAGAGAGAGAGAGACAGAGAGACAGAGAGAGAGACAGAGAGAGACAGAGAGAGAGACAGAGAGACAGAGAGTGAGAGAGACAGAGAGAGAGAGAGACAGAGAGAGACAGAGAGAGAGACAGAGAGAGAGACAGAGAGAGCAGAGAGAGACAAAGAGACAGAGAGAGAGACAGAGAGACAGAGAGACAGAGACAGAGACAGAGACTCTGTTTAGAGTCCTGATCTGGAGTTCTTCCAATTATACTACAGTTTCCTCTTCTGAGATGGAATAGAGTAAACAAAACATCTCAGTAGTTGTATTTTTATTCAGTTGTGTCTGACTTTTCATGACTCCATTTGGGGTTTTCTTGGCAAAGATACTGGAGTGGTTTACCATTTCCTTCTCCAGCTAATTTTATAGGTGAGGAAACTGAGCTGAACAGGGTTAAATGACTTGCCCAGGATCACACAGCTAATAAATGTTTGAGGTCAGATTTAAACTCACATCTTCAGGACTCAAGGCCCTGATCTCTATCCACTGCCCCACCTGCTTGTCCTATTTTATAGTCATACGGGACAGTGATTACATAATCCCAGTTGTATTTCATTGCATGTTTTGCTTTTCTGGCTTTAACTGGTTTAATACTAAATGATGGATATTTATTTTTTACTATTGTTATTATTATTTTCATTTCTTGCTTTTTGGAGGGCAATTGGGGTTAAGTGACTTGCCCAAGGTCACACAGGTAGGTTTTGTGTTAAGTGTCTGAGGCTGGATTTGAACTCAAGCTCCTCCTGACTCCAGGGCCAGTGCTCTATTCACTGCGCCACCTAGCTACCCCTATTATTGTTGTTATTGCTTGGGGTGAAGTTGTGTGTATGGGGAGAGGAGAAAGTAAGACACTGCCTCTTTAAGGGGAAGGTCTATAGAACGTTACCTAATTAATTATGTCGTGCCATCTAGGAAAGAGAGAAACTAAACCCAGTGCACTTGAATTGTCATTGCTTCTCATTGCTTGAACCAGCAGAAAAGACTCTCCTGGTCTGAGAAGGAGAGCAGTAGGAATGTGTATTTTGCTCTAGACCTCAAACCCTGGAGGAGCTCTCTAGGGAGTCAGGAGAATTGGAAAAAACCCCCGAGGAGGGCGTAGGGCGTATCCAGAAACCTGAGGATTTAGGAGTGCTCCCTGGATGCTGAATCCAAGGAATCTGCCCATCACAGACGCTGTGGGTAAATGGCCCCTGCAATCTTAACATGTTTGTACCCAGGGAAGGCTACCGAATGTGAGTAAAAGGCAGTGTTTCTTTAAAAGTCAAGCCCTAAAGCCTATCTCAAGTGAAAGTCTTGAGCCAATTACATGGCATCAAATATGTAGTACTTTTCCACCCTGGGTATATTTAGCAATAAGTGTACTCACTGTTTCTTTCTGAGAGCAGTTCCTTATTTGCCTAATAACAAATCAGCTCAGGACATCATCTTTCTTTGAACTTCTTTTTTATATTCCAAATATTATTTCTTGACATACTGAGTTGGACCACTCACAATGACCCACCAGGTGGCTGTGCTCTTAATCATTGCTTAACCAAACTATGTGTAGGAGCTACACTTGTTCTCATTTGACTCAGTCTCTTGTGGGACTCTGGATCTCTCTCATTGTTCTTTGCCTTTTGCTTCATGTCTGCATTTTGGTTTAGCTCTTTGTTGGTAATGAGGTAGCCAGAAATGATTACAGGCACTTGCCAGGTAGAATCACACACACTCGAGCAATTTGATGACTCCTTTCCTTTGGCCCAGACATTTTATTGGCTTTTTCTGTTGCCCTATTGAATTCCAGACTCCTTTCTAGTTTATTTACTGTTTGCATTACTACTCTTTAAGCATTAGTGCCTTTTCCCATTGAATGTATGTGCTTTGCATTGATTCCAAATGTCTCTCTCTTATGGCTGTGGTTGGCCCCCCACTCCCACCCCACTGTTGTCCTTTCAATTTTTCTTCTCTTGCAGTAGTTAGTTGTTTAAAATGTCTGATATATAACTTTTTTTTTTAACTAAATTGCTGTTTATTGTCTTTTTGGTCATTAAGGAAAATACTAGGCAACAAGACTGTTACTCCTCTTGTACACACCATTACACATCTTATGCTAATGTTAATAAAATGATTATAGAACACTTGCAAATATGAATTCTAGAAAAATGCTTAATCCTTTTAATAATTTGATTTCACACATCACTATTTCCTGTCTGTTGTTTTTGATTCAGCGCTGTTCTGCAAATGAAACATCATTACACTCTGAATTGCTTTTTTGCAATCTGTATTTATGAAACATGTCATGTTGCCATTTTCTATCATCTTCGTTTGCTAAACATATTGTATTTTCATTCTTAGAATCAGTTCCAAAAGTATAATATTATTTTCTGGTCTGGTCTGGATTCGGTTCATTGTTTTAGTCAGTTAGCAAACTGCAGAGTGCCCACTATTAAAAAAAAAAACAGTTTTTTTTTTGAGATTGGGAATAGAGATTTAAAAGCAAGTATATGATTAGTCAAATATCAGTTGCAATTAGTTTTTCTAGCTTCTTAAATTACTTAATTTTGTTCCTTAGTTAACTAACATTATTTGGTTCATAAACCTGGTTCAAGCCAGGCTTAAATAATTTATTGTTTTCAGTAATCAGTCACTACAAGTCGACTATCAATTAGAAGACCATGTAATTTGCATATTTGCATAGTTATTTATATCTCTAGTAAAACTCACTAATTTAGCAAACATTGGTTGAGTTCCTAATGTTTTCTAGCACTGTCCTAGATGCTGTGTTTTGTTCAGTTGTTTTTAAGTTGTGTCCAATTCTTCCTGACCCCACTGGGAGTTTCTTGGCCAAGATCCTGCAGTGATTTGCCATTTCCTTCTCCAACTCATTTTACAGATCAGGAAAGTGAGATGGACAGGGTTAAGTGACTTGCCCAGGGTCACACAGTGTCTGAGGCAGGATTTGAATTCAGGTCTTCCTGACTCCAGGTACTGAATTCTATCCTCTGTGTCACCTAGGTGCCCTTCCTAGACACTGTGGAGGGATGCAAAGAATTCTGACAGTATCCCTGTCTTTGGAGTTTTTAATTTAGTATGAAAGATAAGGGAGGTGTTTCTACCTATCAAAGTGAAATGAAAATTCCAAGAATACAAAATTACTTCTGGCTAATTTGGTTAGGAAAGGTGGGGGGGGAGGGGAGGTGATCTTTGAGCTAGGCCTTGAGAGATAGGACTTTAGGAAGTGAAAATGGACTTGGTGGACTGAATTCAATTTGAGCAATGTTTACTAAGTGCTTCGTACATGTAAGGCACAAAGGCAACCTAGCATATTGGATAAGGTTCTAGGTTGGGAGTTAGGAAGACCAGAGTTCAAATACTGTCACTGATTTTGCTATGTGGAGCTGGAAAAGCTTTCTATGCCTCTGACAACTTCTTAGGATTTATCTACTATCTTAGATGATTGCGATTTGTATTGGTCTACGTGCAGAGTCTTTGCTTGGTCTCAGTTAAATTAGCCAGGCATTGTACCAGGCATTTCAGTTGTAAAAATGAAATAGTCCCTTACTTCAAAGAGTTCACATTCTACTGGGATGTAACAAACAAATGCAGAATAATTTCCAGAAGTAGAGAACGTTACAAGCTGGGAGATCAGGAAAGACGTGGGGTAGGAGTTGACACCTAAGCTCTGTTTAGAAAGCGAATTTTCTTCAAAGAAGAGGAGTTAAGGAAGGAGTGAATTCTAGGCATGAAAATTTGACTGTGGAAAGTTTTGAAAACAGAGATGGGTTGTTGAGTTTAGGGAACATGCTAGTAGACTAGTTTGACTAAAATGGAGAATACATGAAAGAACATAATATAAATTTACAATCAATTAAAAAGCATTTATTAAGGACTGACAGACATTGTGTTAAGCACTGGGTTTATATAGAAAGGCAATAACAGACACTGTCCTGGAGGAGCTCACATTTCAATAGCAGAAAAAAGCAGGTGAAGAACTCAGTACATAAAAAAATTATGTAAACAGAGAAAGAGGTAATCTAAGAGGAAAAGATACTAGCAGCTTGGGGATGGGAACTGGAAAGAGGAGGGAATAAGCACCTATTTTGTGATAGCCATTGTGTAAAGTGCTTTACAAGTATCTTCTTTGATCCTCATAACAACCCTGTGATGTAGGTTCCGTTATTGTTCCCATTTTACAGTCGGAGAACCTGAGGCAGCCAGGTCAAGTGACTTTTCCAGGGTCACATAGCTAGTTAGTAGCTGAGACTGGGTTGAACTCCAGTCTTCCTTACTCCAGGCCCAAAGCTCTATCTACTGAACAACAAAGCACTTTCTGAAGACTGTCAGATTCAAGCTGGGTTTTGAGGAAGCCAGTGATGGTAAGAAATGGAGATGAAGGGGAGAGCATTCCAGGCACAGGGGGCAATCTGTACAAAGTCACAAGGAACAACAAGTAGGTCAGTTAAGCTGGATTGTAGTGCGTGAAGGATACTAAAGTATAACGAGACTGGAAAGGTAGAAAGAGACCAGTTGGATAGAGATTTATTTATAAAACCTTTATATTTGATATTAGAGGTAATAAGGAGTCATGAGAATTTGAGAAGAAGGGTAAAAGGGACAGCTTGTAATTTAGATAAATTGCTTTGATATCTGAGTTAAAGATGGATTGGAATGGGAAAAGAAGGCCATTGCAATAGTCCAGGTAAGAGGTAATGAGAATGTGAACTGAAGTGATGACTGTGGGAGTGGAGGGAAGGGGAAATATGAGAGATATTGTGAAGGTAGAAATAAGGTTTGGTAACAGATTGAATAATCTTTGGTGAGAGGGACCAAGGAGTTGAGGATAACACCAACATTTGTGGCCTGGGTAACTGGGAAGATGATAGCGCTCTCCTTGATAATAATAAATTATATTAAGATTGATAGGAGGAAAAGAGACTCATAAAAACCCAGATAGTAGAAATTGTAGAGGAAAGGATGATTCACAGTGCCAGGAGCCTCAGAAAGATGATCAAGAATGATGAGGATCAAGCAAAAGTCATTAGATTTGGCAGTCAGGAGATCATTGTTAATCTTGTAGAGAATAGATTCAGTTGAATGTTAAAATTGGAAGCTAGTGCTAAGGGCTTATAACAGGCTGAGAAAAGGAGTGGCTAGGTGGCACAGTGAATAGAGGCACTGGCCCTGGAATCAGGAGAATCTGAGTTCAAATCCAGCCTCAGACACTTAACACTTACTAGCTGTGTGACCTTGGGCAAGTCACTTAACACCAATTGCCCTAAAAAAAACAACATGGAGAGGCTGAGAAAACTGGAGGTGCTGAGTTTATATGAGTAGCCACAGAGTCTAGTAGAGATAGAAGGATTAAGTGAGGGTTTTAAAACTTGTTATATGGATGTTGAAGGATAAGGAAAGGTTAGAGATGGTGTCGGGGTTGAAAACCTGGGCAATGTCCCAGACATTTCAATTGAAAATTGATCATACAGTGAAAAGACACCAGCCCTGGAGTCAGGAGGACCCGAGTTCAAATCTGGCCTCAGACACTTAACACTTACTAGCTGTGTGACCTTGGGCAAGTCACTTAACCCCAATTGCCCTGCCTTCCCCCCTAGAAAAAACAAAAAAAAATTGATCATAAAGGATGGTGGGTAACATAAATGGCTGATAATAGCTAGCATTTATATAATGCTTACTATATGCTATGTACATCACAATTATTAACTCATTTAGTCTTCACAACAACCCTGGGAGGTAGGTGCTATTTGATCTCCATTTTACAGATGATGGAACTGAGGCAAAGAGAGGTTTAGTGACTTGCCCAGGGTCACACAGCTGGTAAATCTCTAAGGCCTGATTTCAACTCAGGTCTTCCTCACTCCAGATTTGGCTCTCTATTCACTATGCCACCTAACAATATTTTAAGGATCCACAATTTCTTTAGTATAGGTCCTATCTACTATTACAGATTCCCTATGCAGGTTGCAACCTCTCTATAACTTGGTAGATAGTCTCCTAGGCTTTTGAGGCTAAAAATTTCTTCTCCCTTTGTCATACCTGGTGATGAATATCTTCAAAATTGCTAAGGCTGGCTCTCAGAAGACAGGCAGGCAGTTTGTCATTAGGCCTGTCTTGAAGTCTTTCAGCTTGGTATTACCTGCCATTTTTTGCACTCAGCTGGCATGGTATTTGATGACCCAGAGTCCCCTGAATACCACAAAGAGGCATTAGTGTGGCTTTAGTAAAGGAGGCAATGCCTATGGTCTTATGGAAAACTTTCCAATCACTTCTCTTCTTTGCTGACTTTTCTGTTTCCTTTGATGTTCACCTGCTTCACTGCCCACCAGCTGTCAGCGACAGCTGCTTTCCTACCACTGAGTCATGAGCAGTTTAAAAAGGGTAACTGAGTTAAGAGGAAGAGAGATCATGTGGATAAGAGGGAGAGGGAAGAGGATCATTAAATAAAGACAGGCAATCATGCAAATGAATGCTATTACATTAATAATAAAAATTCACTGATATTTTAAGAGATGTTTGATTAAAATTTATAATGTTAGATGTTTTCTACAAAGTCATCAAATCAACAAAGGGTGAACTGGAATCATTCTATACTAATAGTATGGGAAAGCAGGTACAGGTTGCTGTCTATGTTTGGAGGGGATATCCACTTTAATGAGTTTCTGGTCTGTCAAATGTTATTAGACAGAGGGGTTTTTATTGAAATGTTGATAAGCATCCTTCTATAGGTATGTGAGATAATGAGATAGGAAGGGTAAATGAATTGAATATTTTGAAAAGTAGTTGAGAAGTATGATCTTTTATTTTGATATTTAGTGTAAAAGTACCAAAAAGAGTACATTCAGAATAGAATAGTGATTATAATGTTATGATGTCTATAGGATAATTCCTATTTGAGGCAGATTTATTGTGTTTAATAATATTCTAATGCAGTTTTGGGACTACTTCACATAGTTTGGGCATGTTTGAGCATAATTTTGAAAATTTTATCAGAGGAGTGCTTGCTTAATCAGGAATACAGGAAGTATCTGTTGAATTGTAGAGATAATTTGGTCCATGCAATGTGTAATAACATACCCCTGGGAACTGGTATTCTTCTGAACAAATGATAGCTTCTAGCTATCCCATCATTACCAGGTACACTTTCTGTCAGTGGGTTCTCACTATAAAATGTATGTGATATAGGATACAAACAAATTATATAATCTTATTTTAATCCCACTGCATTCTTTGGACATGGCATGACACTGATTCATTCAATTAAACTTGTCTGGATGTAAAATGGAGATGAAAATGACCTGTGATACAGGGTGATACCAAGGCAACATAGTGGATAGAGTGCTAGGCTGGGAGTCTTGAGACCTGAGTTCAAATACTGGCTCTAATACTTACCAGCTGTGTGACCCTGGACAAGCCATTTAAACTCTTTGAGACTTAGCTTCCTTATATATAAAATTGGGTTAATGATCCTTGTAATATCTACCTCACAGAGTTCTTATGAGGACAATGCTCTTTGTACATTGAAGCACAACATAAATGTGAATTATTATTTTTGGGGTACCATAGATAAGGGTTGCTGTTCTCAGTCTGGGCTGGTTCAATGGGGCATTTTTTTTGACAACCACTGGCTTCACTTTATTAGTTTCTCTTGCTCAGGTTTGCCTGGGAAGGGGAAAATGCATTTTTAAATTCTTCCCTATCATCCTTTCTCTGAAATAAGCACAAAACTTTTTGTTGTTCAATCGTTCAGTCATGTCCTACTCCTCATGACCCCATGGACCATAGCACACCAGGCCCTTCTATCCTTCACTATCTCTCAAAATCACACAAAGCTAACCCTTCCTTAAGATTACACACAGACACAGACACACACACTCTGTCTCTCTCTGTCTCTCTGTGTCTCTGTCTCTTGTTCTCTCTGTCTCTGTCTCTCTGTCTGTCTCTCTGTGTCTATCTCTGTCTCTCTCTCCCTCCCTGCCCAGCTCTCTTATTTTAGAGATAAATAAACTGAGACTCAGAGAGCTTAATGGATAGTCTGAAGGTCCTGGATTATTCAAACTCTGGTCCTTTGATTCCAAATCCAGTGCTCTTTCTATTGAATGTTGCTACCTTTTTAGAATTTCGGAATTGGAAGAAACGTCAGAGACCATCATGTTAAACCCATACTTGAGCAAAAATTCAGTTCAACAATCATTGATTAAATATCTATTCTGTGGATGGTATTCTGTTAAGTGCTGGGAATATAAACCAAAACCAAAGTAATGTCTTTCCTTAAGGGGCTTATAAATCACTGAATTATATCTATGATGTTCTCTGCCAAATGGTCATCCAGCTTTCATTTGGAAAACCTTCAGTCTTTCTGAAATAGTTCATTCTTCTTTTGGAGAGCTCTCAAATGCTATGTTTTTCATTTTACCAAACCTACCGTGTTTCCCTGATAATAAGACTTATCCCAAAAATAAGCCCTCCCCTTACTGTGTAAGATTCCTCTAAAATAAGCCCTCCCCTGAAAATAAGCGCTCTGGTGTTTTTCTTTCCAAAAAAAAAAAAATAATAAGACAGTGTCTTATTATCGAGGAAACACAGTATATCTGCATCTTTGCAACTTTGCCTCATTACTCTGAGTGCTGCCCGCCCTGACACTGCCCTCTTATAAATGGTATCTCTTAAAATATTTGAAGATGTACTATGTTGCACACATCATCATTAAAGTCTTTTTTAAGTTAAAAATACCCAGTTTCTACAAATGCCCTATTTTTTTTCCTTATGTGTAGGCCATTTGTCTATGCAAATATTGATACAATATGTTTTACTGTTGATTTTTTACCAAAATGTTCTTTACCATGGAGCACCCCTTGGTACCTGAATTTACTCACATGCGTACAGCTTTTTATTATGCAATAGTATCCCACAATTTCTCATTCATCTATTTTGTTAGTTTTGAATATGCTCTTCTAGAGTCACATTCCAATCATGAAACCTTCTAAGCTTTTGTGGAATCTTTGCAATCAAATACATGTGCTTGAATTGGGATTTTAGTCTTCTCCCCCACCTGCTGCCTTTTAAACCCTACTTTGTGCATTTGTGCATGGACATCTAAAACAATAGGTTTTTATTGCTGACTCCCCTTTGGATTTTGTCTTCTGTGAATTACTGAGTTTCTGTACTGCTCTTTCTATGTTGTAGCTAGTGTTCTTTGTGGTGTGTAGTTTAGTAAATATGCCGAAGGCAGTTTCATTCTTTTCCCTGTATTTTCAATATAAAACCCTCTTAATTCACAAGACTCCAAGCAAATATAAATTTTTTTTTTTACCAGCTCTTATTAACCATATTCTCTCCATGGCCAAAAGCCCATAATTTTTTTTTGTGTTAAGTCTGTCCAGAAACCTTCAACCCATTCCAAGTCAAAAATCTCCTTAATCAGCTGTTTACTTTATGAATCTACTTCTCTTCCAAAGCCACTGCCTTCAAACAGCAGAAAATGCTAACTGCATCTTCCCAGATTCTTAAGTTTCCTGCCCGGATCTTCATAATATCTATCAATGATTTCTAGGTTCATTCTAGCAATATCCTTTCCCCTGACATAATCATTAAGAATAAATTGTGCTATAGCAGTTTGAGAAGGTTCTGGCATATATGAAATAAATAATATTATTTTTATTGCTTTTAATTTATGAACTAGAAAACAATGAAAAACCATTACATATATGAGGACAAGAAAAAAGTATTGATATGAAACCTATATGAAATCTATTTCATGTAACTTTAAAAAATGTGGTAGAACCAATATAGTCCTACTGTTCTATGTCACCTTCTGAAATTGCTTTTTATTTTATATATTAAATGTTTCATTAATGTTCTTTTCTTTCTTTCTAGGTATTTTTTTTGTTTGTTTGCTGTTATTATCATTGCTGCTTCATTGCCCTGTCGTCTGATAAATAAGTAGTCAAGACTGCAAATAAGTAGTCAAGTCAAGTAAATTTGTATCAGTCATGTTTGGAAATGTGGCATTCTGCACTTATAATTTATTACCCCTCCTCTAAGTGTGAGGAGACACAGTCTTCTGGTGTTAAGATAAGTCATTGCATTGAACAGAGTTTTTAAATTTTTCAAACTTGTTTTCATTTACATTTTTGTGATCATTATATAAATTATTCTCGTTCTGCTCACTTAGCTTTGTATTAATTCATATAGCTCTTTTCAGGTCTCTCTGCATTTGTCCCTTTTGTAATTTCTTATGTGTCAATAACATTACATTATATCTATATATCATAATTTGTTTAGCCATTCCTTAGTTGATGGGCATACCTTGTGTATCTAGGTCTTTGCTATGACACAGTACTTCTATAAACATTTTTGTACATATAAATCCTTTACCACTTTCTTTAATCTTTTTGGGGGTATAGGCTTAGTGGTTGTATCACTGGGTCAAAGGATGTTCACAGCTTAGTGAGTTTTACCAAATTGATTTTCAGAATGTCTGGACCAATTTACAGCCCTGCCAGTTGTATTAGTGTGCCTATTCTCCCACAACCAATGATTGTAATTTCCTTTTTCTGGTCATTTTTTGACAATCTGATGTGTAGTGAACCCTAAGAATTGTTTCAATTTTCCATTCTCTAATTATTTTGGTTATTAAAAATACTTTTTTTGGGTATATCTTTTGTTTTTATATTGCCTTGATTTCTCATATCCCAGGGATCCAGGGCCCTTTAATAATGGTTTCAAAGAAAAAAAAAGAAGAGGAAGAAAAAACTCCCTTTTTCTATATTGAAAAACAAATCTGATTTTTAGTGCATTTTTCATATCATAGTTGATAGCCTGGAACTATTCTTTTGAGAACAGCCCATTCACATATTTTGGCCATTCATAGTATGTATCAAGGAATGACTCATATATTTGTCTCAGCTGCCTATAGTTTCGAATAGCAGACCTTTATCAAATAAATTTGCTGCTAATTTCACCACATTTACCTGCATCCATTTAAATTTTAACTGCAATTGTGCAAAATCTTTTCAACTTTATGTAAACAAAAATGTTTTTTTTATGTCCTGGAAATCCTCTCCATGCTTTGTTTGATCAAGAACTTTGCTATCCATAGTTTTTGAAGGTATCTTTTTCCATTCTCCTGTAATTTGCTTATGACATGATCTTTTATATTTAGTTCATATATCTGTTTGAAGCTCATTATTATGGTACATGTTGTAAGATATTGATCTAAGCCTATTTTTTTCTAAATTACTTCTCAGTTTTTCCCAGAAACTTTCACTGAGTGAGCCCTCAAAAAAGTATTTTGTTTCCTTGCGTTTATTGAACATTATTTCATTGTGTTCAATTGACTCTAATGCTCAGAGTACATAATCTGTTTCACTCATCAACATTTTTGTTTTTTAACCAGTACCAAATAGTTTTGATAATCACTCCTTTGTAGCATTGTTTGGTACTTTTAGGTTCCTTTCCTTTCCATGCTTTTTTTCTAATTTCCCTTAAAATTCTTGACCTTTTGTTCTTCCAGATGGATTTCATTTACATAAATATGTGTGTTTATATATATGTACATACATCTATCTATTTAGCTCTATGAAGTAACTGCTTGGTAGCTAAACTGGTATGGTACTGAATCTGTAAATTTAGGTAGCATTGTTATTTTAATTAGCAGAGTCTGAGCATGTACAATTCTTCAGTTACTTCACTCATTTATCTGCTTATTCATCTATTTATTTTTTCATTTATTTATTAATTCACTTACTTTGTAAAGAGTGGCTTGTAGTTTTATTCATTTAATTAATTTGTATATCTTGGTAATTTATCTCCTAGATATTGTATTCATTTTGTGTGTTTTATGAATGGAATTTCAATCTTTCCATACTTTCTCTCCACAAAATCTATAATCCAAGTACCCTGGCCTACATGATATTCCACACACACAACACTTCTCTCTTGACACCCTTCCTTTTCCCTGAGTGTCTTATATGCCAGGAATGATCTCCCATCTCATTTCTATCTTCTAGATTCTCTGGATTCCTTTAGCAGTAACACTAAAATACCACCTTCTCCAGAAAGCTTTTCATGTATTCCATTTTACCTCCCCATCAACTTGGTCCCCCAATGCCTTTCCTTCAAGAATATCTTTCATTTACTCTGTATATGTCTTATAAATTAATAGTTAATGTTTTCTCCCTTGTTAGAAGGTGAGTTCCTTGAGGGTAGAGGCCATGTTTCAGTTTTTCTCTGTATCCCCAGTGTCTATGTGCTAAGTGACACATAGTGTGTATTTGATGAATTCTTGTGGTTGAGCTTGCTGAATTTAGTTGGTTATAAACAGAAAGACTGGTGATCTTTGGGCTTATTTTATATCCTGCTACCTTTAGGAAAATTAATCAAATCTGTGGGGTTCAATAAGTAAACTGTAATATCTTCTGGGATATATTCTTAACCAAAAAAGTTATGGAAATACTTATAAAATATAAAATAACTAATTTTAATTACATGAAATTTAAAAGCTGTGGTATAATTAAAATAAATGCACCTAATATATGTATCAATTTTCTTGGATGAGGGTTTGATATTGTTTATATTGACAGCTAACAGAGATATACAAGATTAAAAGTCATTCCTCAATAGATAAGTTCATATTAAAAGATATGAACAAACAGTTCTGAAAAGAATGGCAAACTATTAATAACAGTATAGAAGAATTCACATAATCACCAATAAAAGAAAAATGCAAGTCAAAACAACCTTCAGATTTTTTACCTCACACCAAGAAAATTGGTAAAGATGAGAGAAGATGACAATAGCCAATGCTAGTAGGGGTTGGGGTGAAAAAGACACAAGTGTGAACTGGTACAACCATTTTAGAAGGTAATTTGGAATCATATAACTAAAGTGACTCAAATGTCTCTACCATTTGACCTAGAGATTCCACAATTAGGCATAAACTCAAAAGACACCATTGATAGAAAGTCCCTACATATCCCAAAATACTTGTAGCAGCACTTTTATGGTAGTAAAGAACAAGAAACCAAGTAAATACTTATCAGTTTGGAAGTGGCTAAACAAATTATGGTGCGACAATGTAATGGAATATTGTGCTGTAGAAATGATGATGTGATGAATACAGAGAACCATAAAAGACTTACAGAATTGAAGGAAAGTAAAGAAAGCAGAACTAATAAAACAACATATACAATTATCAGAGCAATGTAAATGGAAAATCAGTTCCTAGTTTTATTAATTTAATATATTTTATTTTCAATTTTATTGATTTCTTCAATTTCAGAATTAACTTTGTAAATTTTTTTAATCCATTGCTTTTCTAGTTTTTAAAAATAGCATATTAAATTCATCAGTCTTTCTCTTTTTTGATGGAATTATTTCTCCTAAGGACTGTTTTGGATGTTCCTCCCCACTCAGGTTTTGGTATGTTTTATTGTCATTTTCTTTGAAATATTCTATGTTTCTGTGGTTTGTTCTTTGACTCCAAAATTATTTAGGATTAGTATATTTATTCTCCTTTCAAGTTTGAAAACTTTCTTCAAAGACTTTTTCTTGATTACAACTTTTATTATGTTGTGGTCAAAGAATAAGTTTAATATTTAATCTTTTCTGTGTTATGAAGTTTTTGTGTCCTAGCAGAGGACTAATTTTCATAAAAGGTACCATGAATTGCTAAGAAATTTGTATACTTCTTTCTGATTTCAGTCAACAATGACTAGTGATGTATCATATGTAACTTATTAAAAGCTCTATTCTAGTCTTGTCTTCTTTCTTGTTTATGTTTTTGTCAGATTTTGGGAGGCTATATTTTTATTAGGTCTCATAGTGAGATTATCCTATTCTAGAGTTGATGTCCATTTCTCACTATAATTTGATGAATTTTTTCTTTTTGAGAACTTAGTTGTTAGACTATTTGGTTCATATATATTAAATAGGCCACATAGTTTGGATGTGTGATTCCATTGAAAGAAGGAGCACCTAGTGAGGAAGTCTCTCTACCAATGTAGGCTGATACTTTCCTAACTTTTGTAGTATTAGGTAGTAGCCTAGAGCTCTCTGATAGGCTAAATGATTTTGCCTAGAGTCACACAACTAGGATGTATCAGTAGAGAGACTTGAACCAAATCTTTTTAGATTCAAGGGAAATTCTTTACTATACTATTCTGCTGCTCATAGATTAAGTATTGATATTATTTTATTATTTATGGTGCTTTTAAATGTAATGGAGTTTCCTTGCTTATCTATTGTAACTGTTGCCTTGTCTGAGATTCCAATTGCCATCTGTACTTCTTTTAATTCTCTTGAAGCATAATCATCTCTGCTCTAGCCCCTCATTTTAATTCTGTATGAATATTTGTTTCAAGTGTGTTTCTTATAACTGTTAGATTTTTCTTTCTAATCATTCTGTTAATGTTTTCTATTTTATATATAGATTCATCTAATTAATATTCATTAGCATGGTTATTGACTATGTGTTTTCTTCCATAGTATTCTTTAATATTTATTTATTGCTCTTTTTCCCCCTTACCCTTCTTTATAGAAGAAAATAGGGTAGAGAAAGAAAAAGCTAATCATCGTTAGTAATCTGTCATTGGAATGGTGTCTGTTTCTCTTTTGTCTCCATCAAGGCTATACTCTGATGTTACTTTCCTTTTTTTTTTTTTGCTTTTTGGAGGGCAATTGGGGTTAAGCAACTTGCCCAAGGTCACATGGCTAGTTTTTGTGTCTCAGGCCACATTTGAACTCAGGTCCTCCTGACTCCAGGGCCAGTGCTCTATTCACTGCGTCACCTAGCTGCCCCGCTTTCTTTCTATTTTTCTTTGCTACCAATCCTCCAAAATTAAAATTTGTTTTGCTTTTGACTATTTCTCCCTGCCTTTACTTTCCCTCTTTTATACTAGTTTTACCTTTTCAGTTTTCCTGTTGAGTTTTATGATTTCTACACCAAACACTTTGTTTTTGCATATTTGTTCAACCCTCCTTTATCCAGTTCATATAAAAATGCTTATGAAATATCTACTGCCCCCACCAATTTGTCCATATTTGTACACTCTTTTTTTCATAAGCATTCCATTTAGGCAAAAGTTCTCTCTTCTCCATTTTCCTTTTCTCACTCTATTTGCATTTCTTAAAACCAATAAAATAGCTCAATTCACTTCCAGACCCTGATATCTGACTTAATAACTTCTCTGACCCTTGAATACATGAAGATTCTGAGAGCAAATTAGAATGTAACCACTTAATCCTCATCTAACCCCTTCTATTACTCAAATATATTTATCTTTCTAGTTTGCAGTCCAGGCCTGTTCTTTTTGATGAAGACTATTAAGCAGAGCTTTATTTATATAGAGCAGATTTCCTGCCTTTTTAATGAGATAAGACTAGCTAGCTCAATTGTCTGGATTAAAAATGACCACTTTTCTACTAATTTCTACTAAATTTCTACTAAATTCTACTAAATTAAAATCAGTAAGCACAACTGATACATAACGAAGGACTTTTAGTCAAATGTTGTTAGTAACCACTTTGTACCTCTTTCTCTTCTATATCCAGTTCCTGCCATTCTTTTTTTTTTTATTATTTCATTTTCCTTCAGCTCTTCATCTGAGCTAAGAAGGGTTCTATCTTTAATGAATTTAGGGGATTGAGTCCACTCATGGATGCCAGAGCTTTCAGCTAAATTCCTTGCTCAAGGCTGATCACATGGTCCACCAACTACAGTTTAGATCATAGTTAGGAAAGATATTTAGACCAGGGGCTCATAATTTGGTGTCCATGAACCTTCAAGAGGTCTACAGATAGATTTCAGGAGTTGTGTGAACTTAGATGGGAAAAATCTATCTTTATCTTCATTTTTCTCTAACCTTTAGTTTCATTTGTAATCCTATGTATTTTATTTAGTCCATTATTCTGAAAAGGGATTCATAGTCTTCACTGCCAAAGATTTCTATGACACAAAAAGGTTAAGAAACCTTGATCTAGATAGTAAAAATAAGTAGTTAAAATAGGAAGCTACCCAGTACCAGTCTGTAATGAACACTCCCTGCCCTACTTCCTTCTCTTAGCATCTTGGGAACCAGACTAACCATAGCTTCAGTCTGGTATCTTGAGATATATGACCCTCCCTACTCCTCAGTATAGTATCCTACTGTTCGCCTCAAGTGAGAGCAAGTTTCATACTACCTGTCTCTGGCTAGATTTACTATATTTGATCCAAGTGCAAAAATTCCTGGTTACAGATGCATGCCTGGCATTATTTAAATCAACCAAGCCTGTTAGCAGCCTATGTTGGTACCCAGTTCAGTCCAAGAGAAGGTGCTGTGCTCTTTAATAAATATTAGGTGTATACACTCAGGCCAACACCTTTTTCAAGCAAGATCAATCAGAGTAGGGAAAGAGAGGAATGACTAAGTACTATAGATATAACATAAATGTGTATGTATAAATAATACATATATACCCACACATATATGTATGTGTTTATATATATGTATACACACACACACATATATATATATATAATTTGTCAAATAACATTTACTAAATAATAGTCATGTTCAAATTTGGAAGAAGTACTTAAATATTCTTTGCCAATACATTTCCTCATTTAAAATAGAACATGTTCTTAACTTGGTATTGATTGGGAAGTTCTGAGAACTTTTTTTATTCTACCAAAATTATCCTAGAATTTCTTCTCTACTAATGTGGAAAAGGGTAAAAAAAAAGCTAGTGTGTAAACTTTATACATAATTATTTGTCTGGCAAGGCCTAGAGAATAGTTATGATTTTTTGCGGGGAAAATTTGAAAAGAAAAAAAAATTAGGGGTTAGATTAGAAATGGCTTGTAGAATACTCATTCAAGGATACTTCATTACTTGTCTTGTGGTTTCCCTAATCAATAAACAAACTTCTAAATAAAACCTGAGTGAAGAAACATTTTATTTCTACTATACTTTTTACCTTTTAAAATTTTTAAATGCAAAAAATAAAACCTAATCATGATTAATTTAGATTTTTAAATATTATTTTTAGACTTCCTTACATTCTCTTAGATGAAACTTGTTGGGGATGGGGTTAGCATCTGTTTGTTATTGAAGTATTGCCTTTTTTGAGGAGAATTAAAACATAAGGTAAAGAAAAACAATTGGTGAAGTTTCCATTAAAAACAAAATTGAGACTTTTTAAAAGTTACATAGATAGTTGTATAATGAGGGCTAATTTTTGAATTCTAATCTAGATACTACACATAATTTATTTCTCCTTTTCCCTCTAAAAAATTACAAGTGTGTTTGTTAAAATAAAAGCAGCTGGTTTTCTATCTACTCCTGATTACCTTTGAAAGTGTAGAAATATTCATGCCTCCAACATGAGCAAGGATATTGGAGCAATTTTTTTGGTGGTAAAATAGAATTTAAGTGATAATATGAAAACTTGAGAATCAAAATTTTAGAATTGGAATGAACTTTAATGATTATTTTAACCAAATCACCTTCCCAAAGATGAGGAAACTCATGATCAGAGAGGTGAACTCATCTACCTAAGGTCACACAGTAAGTTATTAACAGAGTTGGCACTTGAATTTGGATCTTTTTACTCATAGTCCTGGACGTCTTCCTTTAGATTTTTAATTGTAATGTGAAATATGTATAACAGACTAAGTAAAATTTAATACCTTATCCTTATCTAGAATGCGTTTTGGTCTTGGACAAGAGGAAAAAAACCTCTCTGATTGCTTCCTTGATTCTGGTTCTACAAAATATTAGGAGTGATTCCCAAAATGGTTTTCTGTACTAGTAGATTTTTTTTCTTTATTTGTAATTTCATCGGTGTATGCAATTCAAGGTGAGGAAAATTGTTTTTTTCCAAATGCAGATCAGTATGTCTTCTTTGTCTTAGTATTACTAGGAGTATTGAAAGGTTGAATAACTTTCCCAGAGTCACATATACCTATGTGTCAGGGGCAGGCTTGAACCCAGATGTTACTGATTCTCAGTATGTTGACCATTTTCAATGAAATGCTAAAATTGATTCACTCTGATTTAGTGGATAGAGCCCTGGATTTGTAGTTAAAAGGCTCTGTTGTCTACGGCTTAGGTATAACACCATAATGTTGTGAAAGTGCTAGATACAGAGCCTGGAGGGCTCTGGCTTTAAAACAGCCTCTGTTACACAATTTATTTAATCTCTCTAATTCTCAATTTCCTCATCTGGAAAATGGGCATATTATTGTTTTTATTTATTGTTATTTATAATAGTATAATTATTATCAATATCATTATAATTGTTATGTTAAAATATAATTATTTATAATAATAATATTATTTATTTACAGAATTATTGTGAAAGGCCAAATGAGATAAGATGTATAAAGTGTTCTGCACACTCTGAAATTCTACATTAAAGATTCTTAACTTGTGTATGTGTGTATGTGTTGTGATGGATCCCTATAGCAGTCTGGTAAACTCCATTTTCAGAATGTTTTAAAATGTATTAAATAAAATACATAGGATTAGAAAGGAAATTAATGATATTAAAATTCCATCATTAAAATATATTCTTTAAAAAAGGTCATGGGTGTTCATTTAAGTCCCTTAGCTCTAGATGGTCATTATTATTTTATCGAACAAATCGCTTCTCTTATTTAGGCCCAAGTTTCCTGGGCTATAAAATGAAGCTATGTTAAGTGAACTCTCTTCCAGCTTTGAAATTACAGGATTCCTTTGGAATAATTTTTGAGATGGCTCATCAATGGTAATGCATGTCATATTTCATATACTGTACAATTCCATATTCTATAATGTATATGTTATACATTGTATAATATAGTGACCCTTGGAATCATCTTTGATGACTAATTATTCATTCTACTCCCCTAATCCATGCCAAATTTCTGTGCTCAGTGAAATTAGCCCTTACTTGGACCCATGCATTTGATTTTGTTCTTTTATTTCCACATGATTTTTTTCCTTTAGGGGAGGATGTTTACCTTTTTTTTCTTTTATCATTTTCCCCATTTCTATCCATTCCTCATCTTAGGGTTTCTCATCCTCTGAAGCACTGCTGTAAGTACTGCAAGGCCACCTACTGCTGCTGCTGGTGAAAGCCCATACCTGGCGCTCACCCTGCTCAGACACAATGGGGACTTCACAGGTACCGTTTCAACCACCCTCTGCATTTGATTGTCATGGTCTTTGTCATTTGAAGAAAATGCCTCCTAAAGTAGGAGCCAGTGTGGTGCAGTGGGAAGGGTGCTGGACTTTAAATCAGGGGACCTGAGTTCACATCCTGACATTGTTATTTGCATTCTGTGTGATAATGGACAACTTACTTGATCCTTCTTTGCCTCATTTGCAAAAAGAGAAAAAGAGAGGGTTGGACTGGGTGATCTCTAAAATTCCTTTCAGCTCTATGATACATTGAAAATGAAAAATGAGAGAACTGAATTTTCAGTGTGTAGTTTTAAGACTGCTAGACTAGAGTCAGGAGTTCCTGAATTTGAATCGTATCTCTGACAGCTGTGCAACTCTGGAAAAAAATCTCCTTCTGGTTCAGTTTCCCCATCTGCAAAACAGGATAACATATGCAGCATCTACCTCACAGGTGAGGATCAAATGAAACAAAGTATGTAAGCCTTAAAGTGCCTCATAAACACTAGCTATTATTATCATTATATCCAACGGTAGCAATTAGAAAAAGCGCCACCAATACGGAAAAAAAATCTTGTGATTCCTGAGATAATGAAAGACTATATGGCTAAGAGGCAAATCAAATTATTTTTAGTGTTGTGTGTGTTTTGAGGGGATAGATGAAATATTTCACTCATTTGTTTTTAAAATGAAGTGAGTATAGAATTCTATTTAAGAAATTCACAAATAAGCTATATAATGAGCTTAATTTTGTATGGGGGTGCACAAACATGCACATATTTCAGTTCCACTTCATGGTTATTTAAGGGAGAAGAACAAAATGAGAGAAATGTAGTTTCTGTTCAGCCTCAAGTGGGTCTTTGTTGCTGCTGCTGCCTAGTAATATTTTAAATTATTTTCTGATTGAGCTCCTAATGCATTCCTCTCTCCATTATTTTAAACCCTTTCTTCTTGCTTCAAGTTTGTTTTTAATCTCTTTTAAAGCTTTCTTCCTAGATTACCCCTATTTTGTCCTCACTTTTAGAGATGACCCTCAGTTTCTGTAGTGTATTGCTATTTCATGTAGTACCATGAGACTTGCTTGGTAGGGCTTCTGAGTACCAAAGAACCACTGAAGAGGGGTGAATAGTTAGTTAAACATTTCTACCTCTCCTCTTCCTGGGGAAAAAATGTTCCTGCCACTTCATTTTCTCTTATCCAGCCTTTAGTGTATCTTTTCTGTGCTTCTAAAATGTATGGCAGTCAGCCTCTGAAAATGGTTGTTGTTCATAGCTTAAGATATCTTTTCTTTTCTAGATTTCTTCTGGCAGCAATTTTTTTCTTCTAGATTTATTTTGGCAATGTCATTTGTGAATCTCCAGAAGTGAATAGATAAGATCCATTTTGACAAGTACTGGGATATTTTGTCATACTTGGATATACCTACCAGAAAAGAAAACAGATCTCTTTAATATCAGGTTCACAAAGGCTGCCTTCAGTAACCTTCAGTAGGGAGTTCCCAACCACCGTTAATCTCTTCTTCTCCATATGATCTCTCACTTGATGACAATACCTATTATCATTATTTGGAGGACAAGAATCTGTTTCCTCCCTCAAGTGCCCATTGCCCTCTTGAGGTCAAGGTTCAAATTAAATTTTTTTTTTAGCTTATAGGATTCAGTGGCCTTTCTTCCCACTCTTCTTCTATTCTTTAGCTTCCTGACACAGGTCAGGATTCTTTACCCACTCGGATATTTTTTCTTTTCACATTGAAATCTTTTTTCCAGAGTTTTAATTAAAAAAAAATGTAAAGGGTACTGCCTTACTCCTATGGACTATAAGGCCAGGAACTTGACTTCCATTTTTGGCAACATTCTACAATGCATTATTAAAAAGATGGTTCTCAAATATCTAGAAAATATAGGTATCATCATAAAGGGGTTAATGTGACTTCACCAAGGATAGGCCATGTCATATTAACTTTATTTATTTGTTTTTGTGATCGGATCAGGAGAACATTGCTGATGTAGTTTAGCAAGTGCTTTTTGGTCTAGATTTCCTACTTCTTTGGTATAGGTAGCTCCCAGTAAAGAACTTCCCTCTTCGAATGCAGATCAGCATTTATTTTTCCACTTTTTGTCTGGTATCTTTGTTGTTGTTTTTCAGTCCTGCCCAACTCTTGGTGAACTATTTGAGGTTTTCTTGGCAGAGATACTGGAGTGGCTTGCCTTTTCCTTATAGATGGGGAAACTGAGGCAAACAGGCTTAAGTGACTTGCTCAGGGTCACACAGCTAGTAAGTGTCTGAGGCTGGATTTGAATTATGGAAGAGGAGTCTTCCTGATTCCAAGCTCTATCCACTGCACCACCTAGCTGGCCATTAAGTAACTTGCCCAGAGTCATAGGCAGTATGTCTTGACAAATGCAGGTCTTTCTACCTCTGAGACTGGCTTCTTAACTTTAATACCACACAACCTCTCTGAGGAAGGTTTTAACAAAATATTTCATTAAATCATGCTGCTCTGGAGAGAATGATAGACTGATGGGTTAGTAAACTGCACATTACGTTGGTTTGTAACCAGTTGAATATGGAGATAAAAAAATTATTAATGGTTTGATGTTAACTTGAGAGGTATAAAGGATTTGTTTAGCCTGGAAGAAAAATCTTTGAGGGAGATAGGATAATTATCTTTAAAAATTTAATGGGTTATGTGAAAGAGCAGTTAGACTTTTTCTCCTTGACCTCAGAAGACTGAACTAGGAGCAAGGGTAGAAATTTCAAAGACACAAATTTAGACTTGATGTAAAGACAAATCTTTCTAATAATTAGAGTAACTAAAATTGTAATGAACTTCTTTAGAAAGAAGTGAATTCTCCCTTGTCGGAGGTCTTTAGGAAAATGCTTGGTGATCACTTGTATGGCATTCTGTAGAGGACATTCTTTATCAGGTCTGGTTTGAACTACAGTCCCTTTCACTTGGGAAATTCTGTAATTTTGTGTGACCCTGTAAAGGAGTATTTGATACAACCATTTACTGACTAGGAATATTTGCCAAGAGTAAGTGTTAGAGTGGAGATTCACCAAGGTTTCCTACCTCTCAATCCATTTCTCTTCTGACATCTTTAAATATAGATAATAAAACTTATATGTTAATTAACTTCATAGGATAATAGATTTAGAGCTAGAAGACAGGGAGTCTAGCCCCCACATGTTACAGTTGAGGAGACAGGCACAGAAAAGCTGTGACTTGACCAGGGTCATATGGCTGGTAAATGTAGGATATGGGATTTCCTTTATGGCTTGTGTTTTACTGGCTTTATTAACCAAGGTGACTTTTTTTGCCTTTTGAATTTCCACATTTTTTATACATGATTATGAGAATTTATGAACAGTGTAGATTTATACTATTTCAAATGTCAGTACAACATTTATCTAAATATGTTTTCAAAAGACACAAAATAGGATCATGGGTTTACAGTCAGAGAGGAACTTAAATGCCATATAATCCAACCTTCTCATTTTATTTTTAAATTAAAAATTTAATTAATAGAACTATTTTTGCTCTCTCTCCCACCTTACTGGAAAAAAGGAAAACAAAATCTTTGTAATAAACACACAGGCAAAGCAAATTTTCTCAATAAGATACATATGTGTACATATATACTTAAATATGTATATGCAACTATAAATATTTTTGTACATATAGGGCCTTTCCCTCTTTCTTTAGTTTCTTTGGGGGTATAGGCCTGGTGGTGATATAGCTAGGTCAAAGGACAGGTTTTGTTGTTCAGTCGTTTTTTGGTCATGTTGGACTCTTCATGATTCCACTTGGAGTTTTCTTGTCAAAGATACTGAAACTGTTTGCTATTTCCTTTTCCAACTCACTTTATAGATGAAGAAACTGAGGGAAATAGGGTTAAATGACCTGCCCAGGGTGACATAGCTAGTAAGTGTTGATTTAAACTCAGGAAGAGGCATCTTCCCGACTCCAGGCCTGGCACTCTGCCTACTGTGCCACCTTGCTGCCCTAATGGGCAAATGCTATTTAGTGCTTTACAGAATGGTCAGATGCCATCACAGCTCACAACTCCATGAACAATAGCAACTGAACATCAGAGAGACTACATTTAGCCCTGGGGTCACACAGTTAGTAAACAGTTGGAAAAATGATTTGAATCCTTCTTTTCCTGATTCCATATCCTTCTATATATTTATTATGACACATTATTATGTTCCTTATGTATATGTGTTATGTCACTGCAGTGATGTGCTTTCTCTCTTATTTTTGTTAAGGGCCACTACAATGTTGAATGGTGGGTATGATAAAAAATTTGCCAATTGATCTAATTTTTTCTAATAAAATGATGTTTGCAAAGAAATCTACCCCCTGTATAGTTGCAATGAATATGGAATATTTTCTTACAATAGAAAAATTAAATTTTTCATTAAAGTAGAAAGAGAATTGGCATGCTGTCATGGGAAAGGGAGTGAATTTGGAATAAGAGAACCTTAGTTCAAATCTCAGCTCTTTCACTTAGTATCTGTGTGACCTTGGGCAAGTCATTTAGTCTCTGTGGGGTGTAGTTTCTCCAAATGTAAAATGAGATGGTTGGACTACATGACCCCAAAATTCTGCAAGAAAATAAGTGAAGTTGGTACCAAATTCATAAAGATTCAAACAGCTGCATTTTTTTTCCTACAGGGATAGAAATATCAAATAATCAGTTTCTTCTTTGGTCTCTCTTGAAGCAAACTGCAAAAGCCATGGATTAGGCATCCATCAATGTCCTTTTTTTTCTAAAATCTTTAAAAATATAAAGGTAGGAGACACATTTAAGTTTAAATCCCCATTTAAACCCTTAGAAAATAATGTTTGATAGAATCTTGCTTTTCTAAAACTATAAATTTTTGCACAAATAATATCTAATAAATAG
Source organism: Petaurus breviceps papuanus (assembly GCF_028583685.1). Taxonomy (NCBI): domain Eukaryota; kingdom Metazoa; phylum Chordata; class Mammalia; order Diprotodontia; family Petauridae; genus Petaurus; species Petaurus breviceps. The sequence goes on from NW_027187309.1 coordinate 703,086, forward strand.
GCAGAACACTTGCCAATGGATTTCTTGGCTATTGCACCTGGGAAACAAAGAAAAATACAAAACATCCCTTAGTCTTGTATGGCTATTTTCTGTTTCTACAGTAATGGAAGCAAAGTAGCAAAAAGGATGTTGGAGGGCTCTTAGAATCACATAGTTATGGACCATTTATGAACATTAAGCTACCTGTTAGTACTCTCAGTTTGAAAATCCCATCTAATGTCCATATGGAGTAGACATATTGCTACAGGAATAGTTCTTAACCTGTTGTTTGAGAAGTTATTTAAAAATATTTTGCAAACTATATTCTAACATAATTGATTTTCTTGGTAATCCTTTGATTTTTTATAATATATAACATAAATGATTTTTCTGGTTCTCACTTTGCTCTATATCAATTCATAACAATCATTCTTTTTCTCTTTGAGATAATATTTTCCCTCATTTCTTATAGTATGATAGTATTCCATTACATATTTATATAATAATTTGTTCAGCTATTCTCAAATTGATGCCTATTCTGTGAGAGGGTCCCATAGGCTTAGCTAGACCACCAAAGGGATCTGTAAAAATGCTAAGAACTACAGTGTAGAAAAATTAAATGATATTAATCTTCATATTTTGTAAGTGACTTCAGAAGATAGAAGGAAGTTGCAGCTAAGTAGAAGGATGGCTTATAAGCTGTACTTGGAAAGACAAATAAAAGAATTGATAGAGTAGTTATTACCTTGTAATGTATTTATCTTGTTCAAAGGCAACAAAAACACCATTTCGTAGGACATAACAATCTTGGAGAATAGTATTCATTGTTAATATTTACAAAAAGATCAATATGAAATAATTACAACTTATTCACCAAAATTTACTATAGAAGATGAAGTGAAATTCTGCAAGGAATTTAATAAATTTCTACAAAATAAATCGGTATATGACTGATGTTCTATGACTTTGATGAAAAGGCATGAATAAGTAAGGATGGTGGGAAAATATGGCTATCACATGGAAATGAGAAAGGAATAACTAAGATACATAGATGATAATATATAATATACATTATGAATGCTTTCTTGGAGAAAAGAATTGGAAGGGGTTGGACATGGAAATCGGAGTAGCAAAAACATGAAATTGACTATATTTCAACAAACAGGAAATGATTTGTTACTGGTATAGGAATGATTCCTAAATTGTCTATGTACATTATACTGATGACTTGGTTATAGCAAAGATTAAAATGAATAAAACATTAGAATAAAAGTAAGAAACAGATATTGCATATGATTAGAAAAATTCTAACCTGGCCTATTTAAACAACTTACTGATCTTGAATAATGGAATATGGACAGAGAAGTACATTGACACAGATTATAATTATTTCACTTGGAAGCTTAACTAATATAAATCAATTACTATAATAAGATCAAAAGAGTCTACAAATGTCCTTTGTTGGTGAACACTTGAGTAACTTGTCCAACAAAGGCAAAGGCTGCCAAGGGCTAAGAGAATTTAGGATATAAACTTGTTTGCAAAATCCTACATAGAAGACTGGTGGAAAAAAAATTAAAAGCAGAATTGCCTCATAAAACAGAGGGAAGTGGAGGGAACAATTAGTTTAAAGAAAACTTTGTGAGAAAGTAAGCTAAGCAAAGTCACCTTGAGCGAATGTTTGAGAATGAAGCTGAAAGAAGAACAGAAAGAAAAAAAGATGGAAATAATCTACAAGAATATATAAATTGTTTTCAGTATTGAGAACAACAAAGCCATAACATTACATTCCAAGATGTGTTTACAAGTAGAAGCACAAGTAACCATACAGAAAAAGTGGACCCAGACCAAGTACATGTAAAAGGCATATGTTCTGGAAGTGACAATTTCTAGGGCAAAAGACGTATTCCCAAATTATCTGAAAGAGAAAAAGGTACTAACGGTGTGGGAAAAACAAAGCATCATTGTTAGAGAAGAGACAAGCTTTTGTGGGTGATATTTGACAATAGTCCATAACTTCACCAGAGTATATCTTACTGAAAGATACAGAGAATAGGCAATCCTGCTATGTTTAATATTTATTGACTATTCAAATGATTCATTAAAATAAAAAGTTGTCAGAAAGGCTCACTTCCAACAAAATATCTCCTATTTGTATGTAAAAATCATACTGATTCTGTGACAGATATAACAAATAAACTCATTTTGTCCCAAATTTTGATAATTAATGTAAAGTAAAGCATAAAGGAAGGAAAACCGTAATCACCAAAGGTTTTTGCCACCCTCTTATAAGGAATTCACGATAGATTCCTAGTTAAAGAGGAATTACTTATAAATAGCTGATTGATCTGGATGTTTCTATTTATAGATTACAGTATTCTGATTGGATTAGACATCTGAACATTGCTTAGTTTCCTAGATGAGATTCATAACTACTCAAAAGTAACTGTGGACCAATTTCCCTTAGCAGAAGAATCAAGCAGAGAAATAATATTTTTTTGAGGCAAGTTATTTCACTACACAGAAGATGGTTAGAGAACAATAATATGTCTTATTCAAAGACAGAAAAAATAGTGTGGAAATTATGCCCTACAGAGAATTCTGAGAGATTTTTGTTTTAAAAGTACAAGTTCACCTCATAAAACATTGCTGGAGCTACTTTAATTAACCCTGTTTTGATCCTGGCTAACTTTGCTTACTGATTCTCCAATTATTAAGATATACTTAAAAGAGTGAGCCGTATGGTTCCCCACAGTGTCTTGGAAGATGCTCTATGCAGAGTCCAACTAGATTATCATATGTAGTTGGATGGTCAATTTATAGCACTCCATCAGTGTGTATATATTTTATGTAAATTATATATAATTTTATCTACCGATAAACTCAGCCAGATACTAAAAATGATTAATAAGTTGACTTCATAATTGAATAGAGGGAAGAGGATGCTGGGTTGCCTTGAGGAAATTTTAAAGTTCTTTCAATAATACAAAAATTTCTCCTGGGAACTAAAGGCCTATTTTTTAATACCAATATTCTTTCAATGCTATATGGCTGTGATTCATGGAACACACTGGTCTCTGAAAAATTGAAAATAAAAATCATCTAAAGGGCAATAAAGAGGTGCCTGGTAGGTGTGAACACAATGCAACACATTGCCATTGTAATACATCCTTGGACCCACTCATAATTGGGGTGACTTGAGAAATAGTGGTGCTAAAAGGGACTAAATAAATATAAATAAGAAACTGTAAAGGATACGTGGAGTACAGGATGTCATTGTAGAAATAAATTTGCAAAAAAGATGTGCTTCTTTACATAGCAAGATTGAGATAAAAGTCTATGGATAAGTCCATGTATTGTTTTGGTGTCCTTATGATGTCAAGAGACAGTAAAGAAAGTACAGTACACCCACTGTATCAAACTTATGGAATGACACGAATAAGAGTCACACAGAATGAACAAACATGGATGGCTCACAGTCTGCCTTGTTGGAAAGAGAACCCATATGGTTGAGATAATGTATACATTTGCATATTTTATAATAACAGTAATTTTTAAGGATAATAGATTTACATTTGGAAGGGAAATGAATGAATGAATACATGAATAAAAACATTTAAGTGCTTAGCTTATACAATTTGCTGTGTGAAAGTCTAAAGATAAATAGAACAGCAAAGTAGTCACTGTTCTCAGAAGAGCTAAATTCTAATGGGGAGTGACAACATATAAGATGGTTTATATGGAGAACAGTTAGAAAGGTCTAGAAATTCTTAGGATGCATTGGCGAGAAAGATATTCTTTGTGCTATTTCCACTGATAAAATCATACTTATTTCATATATAGAGCCATCTGACAATACCAAGGACTTTGGTGAAATATTTATTTTCTGGATATTCAATAGGAAGAGGCAGGGACTATAGCACTTACCTACAAGAGACAGTTGCCAAGTTGTGGTTTGTTTTTCTGGTTTATGACTGGGGTTAGAATGGTAGGTATGGGGTTGGGACTGAAAATATTTTTTTTTTTCTGTATGGATTATTAGATCAACATCTTTTGAGAATCCATGGATCTCATTGATCCCCCTAGTATAATGGGGCTTGTAGGGTAAAGCTTCCCCCCCCCCAAGCTCTTCAGTCATTGGGGAGGTAGTGGTTGACATGGTTGCAGTGTTTTAGCCTGCCTGCTATATTCTGTTTCCAACTTGGTGCCTTTCTGCTTCAACTAGGCTGGCTTGACTGCTTGTTAGGGGAGTTGGTATGTGGCCAGTAGTGGAAGAGGTGGTGAAATATTTCCTCAAGAATGGATCCCATTGATGATGACTGTGATCTGGAAGCTAGGCTAGTGCCCTGGGGGATGCTACTATTTTCAGGACTTTTGGGTACCCAGTCTTGGGATTATTCCATGGGATTCTGAGGGAATGTAGTTCAACTTCCTTCTTTTAGAGATGAAAAAGGTGAGGTCCAGGGGTAAAGTGAATTGCCCAAGGTCATATATATCTTTCATACAATGATAGGGACAAAATTAGTACCAGGATCTTCTTTCATGAACATATTTAGAGAGTCTAATGGATTCTATAACCTTCAACTTTGGCAATGGTATATTAAAAAATAATTTTTTTTTTTGCTTTTTGGAGGGCAATTGGGGTTGAGCGACTTGCCCAAGGTCACATGGCTAGTTTTTTGTGTTAAGTGTCTGAGGCCGGATTTGAACTCAGGTCCTCCTGACTCCAGGGCCAGTGCTCTATTCACTAAGCAATGGTATATTTTGACAATTTATACCCACCAACTCATGAGGTCCTCTTTTAAAAATAGGATCATACAATTATACAAAATTATACAAAATTAAGAATGCACTGTGGGGAATTTTATTTCACAGTTAATACATAAATCATGATTCATCAAAATGACAAAGTAGCTCAACCAGCTAATTACTTTCATTGAGAAGCAATAACAATAATACTGACTCACACATATTAAAGTTGATCAGAGAACACATACACCCAAAAGGAAAGGGAAAATGACTTTAATTCCCAAGAGGAAAAAATACCCCTACTTTTCATTAGAAAAGTATATACATAAAGCATATCTCCAGGAAGATGGGACACAACAATAGATACTTCCTTCTGGTTCCCTTGTGCCATTTTCACTAGTGTGATATATTTTATGGTATTTTGGAAAAATGCTGGATTTGACATACTGGAGGGCTGGGTCCAAGTCTCACTTCTGCTACTACTTGCAAAACTTCAAGCAAATAATTTTACTTCTTGATCTTTGTAAAAATAAAGGAATAGAAGGCCTTAGAGTTCTCTCCCAGCTTAATAGCTCTAAATCAGTGATCCTGATTAAGTAGAAGGAGACATTCTTTGACACTGCATGCATGTGTGTGTGAGTGTGTGTGTGTGTGTGTGTGTGTGTGTGAGAGAGAGAGAGAGAGAGAGAGAGAGAGAGAGAGAGAGAGAGAGAG
>NW_027187309.1:708537-764540 GCF_028583685.1 Petaurus breviceps papuanus
GAGAGAGAGAGAGAGAGAGAGAGAGAGAGAGAGAGAGAGAGAGAGAGAGAGAGAGAGAGATCCTTTTTAAGATAAAGTCATTTGATATTCCCTGAAAGTCTCTTTTCAGAAGAGAGTCCTGTCCAAGTTAGTGAATCAGCTTCATCTATATTCTCCAGGCTATAAAATGCATGGATATAATTGGTCCCTGTTTTCCTATGGTAGAAACTCAGAATTGTTTTTGTGATATCATCTTGCTCTCTACTGCAGTTGGGTCTTGCAGAATTTTCTTTTCAACATAGGCAAGTTATTTCATTGCACAAAATTTCATTAGGGAGTGTTAATGCATCTTTAAAAATGTGAAAAATTTACTGTGTAAGGGATGCCTGTGGAGAATTCTCTGAGATTCTGGTCTATAAAACTCCAGCTAATAAGAATAACTGGAATTTACATAGTACTTTAAATTTTGAAAAGCACTTCACAATATTATCTCATTTTACCCTTACAAAAATCCTGCAGGTAGGTGTTATTATTATTCCCATTTTAGAGATGAGGAAACTAAGTCAAGTGACTTGCCCAGGTAACTTGCAATAAGGTGTGTCTGAGGACAGATTTGAATTCATCTTCCTGACAGTAGGTCTAGCCTTCTGTGCTTTGTGGTATCCAGCTGCCTTTGACCTCATCTAACTTTGTTGGACGTAGGTGTTATTTTTTTTCTTTATAACTCTGTTCTGGTCCTGGGTATTTTTGTCCAATAATCCTCTAATTATCATCGACAGAGGTTTAAAACAGTGAAGTATGTCCTTTTTGAAAGTGTTCTGGAGAATGCCATGTGCTGAAAACTCAACCAGAAGGGAGATTCCCTGCCTGGCAAAGTTGTTCTTATAGCTCCTGTTCACAGATTGTACCAAGCCCCCGTATATATGAGGGTCTCTTCTATAAGATCAATGGTCATTCAAAAGAGATCAGCCTAATAATGCATGCAGGAAAAAACAAGCAGGTGAATAATATTTATTGTTTTGAGCTTTGCTTGCAGTATTTTTTGGCAACTTGCTAAGTTAGTAATCAGGGCATATACTTTTATGAAGCATGGGAACATTGAGTTGGGCCCTGAATTAAACAGAAGGAAGAGAGTAGGCATGATTTCTTTAAGGAAATTGCAGGATGGTCCCAGTCTTCCTCAATTCAATTCAAGAAATGTTCATTAAATGGGTTCCTTGGGTATGGGAGACCTACAGACAAAAACAAAAGATTACCTTCCCTTAAGGAAGGGGAATACAACAGATGCATAGCTGCAAATTATGTCCAAAATTATACAAAATATTTTTAACAATGAGAGATCTCTAACAGCTAAAGAGAATAAACAGGCAAACAGGCAATGGCCTTGTATAGGAGTTGGTACCTAAATTGTATTTAGGAAGAAATGAAGAATTCTTTGAGGTAAAGATGAGGAAGGATTACATTTCAGACATGGGTTCACCATTTGTAGAAAGGTATGGAGATGGGAATTAGAATTCTTAGTTTGGGCAATAACAAGTAGATTAGTTTGTCTGGAGTGTAATATGTATAAAGGATAAAAATGTTAAATAAGCCTATAAACACAGGCTTTATCTAGATCAGGCCTCAAGGCCACAGGTTCCCCACCCCTGATCTAGATTGTGAGGGCCTGAAATGCCAAGAGGAATTTCTATTTTATCATTAAGGTAATAAAGAGGCACTGAAGATTCTTGAGCAAGGGAGTGAAATGGTCAGACTTGGGTTTTAGGAAGAGAAATTTGTCAGCTTTGTGGAGAATGCAAAAGTCATTTGACTGAAACATCAAGTACATAAAGAGAAATAACATGAAAAAAGTTTAGAAAGGTCGTTGGGGGCCAGGTTGCTGAGGGCCTTAAGTGTCTAGCTTAAGAGTTTGCATTGTATCCTAGAAGTAATAGGGAGCCATTGAAGATTTTTGAGTAGTAGAGTGCCTTGGACACATTCATGTTTTAGGAATATCAATTTGGCTGCTATATGTAAGATGATTTTGTGAGGGGACAGACTGGAAGCAAGGAGTTCAATTAGGAATCTGTGGAAAGAGTTCACATGAAAGGTGATGAATATTTGAAGTAGGGAAATAATAATAGTTGGCATTAATGAATTAGTGAAGCTTTGGATCATTCTATAATTTCCTTTATTAGTTTATATTGTTTCTGCCTTCTATTTAATTCAGGGCCTAAATCAATGTCCAGATGCTTTGCGAAATATATGACCTAATTACTGACTTAATGTGGGAAGAGTTAAAGATTACTGCAAGGATGAACCTGAGTAACAAGGAGGATAATGGTGGTGCCCACAAAAGAATTATAGAAGTTTGAAGGGGGAGCATTTATTAGATACCTAATATTTATAAGCCTGGACTATGTTCTGGGGATACAATGGCAAAAAATGAAAATCTTTACTCCCCAAGGAGCTTTCATTCCATTAAGGGGACCGAACAGATCTCCATATTGTAAATACGAGGTAATTTGTAGAAGGAAGGAACACTGATGAAAAGGGGGCAGGATAGGCAGCTAGGATTGGAGTTTGGAGTCAGAAAGACCTCAGTGCAATTTTGGCTTCAGACACTTACTCTGAGCAAGTAACAACCTCTGCCTTAGTTTATTCATATGTAAAATGGGAACAATAATAGTACCTTTCTCCCAGGGTTGTGAGATCAAATGAGATAACATTTGTTAGGCCCTTAGCACAGTACCTGGCCCTTGTTGTTGAGTTGTTTTCAGTAATGTCTGACTCTTTGTGACTCCATTTGGGGTTTTCTTGGCAAAGATACTGTACTGGTTTGCCATTTCCTTCTCCAGTTCCTTTTATAGATGAAGAAACTGAGGCAAACAGGGTTAAGTGACTTGTCCAGGGTTATGCAGCTAGTAAGTGTCTGAGGCCAGTTTTGAACTCATGAAGATGAGTCTTCCTGACTCCACGCCCAGCTCTCTATCCACTGTACCACCTACCTGGCTCTACCTGGTACATAGCAAGTGCTTTATAAAGGCTAACTTGTAATAATAATAATTGTTATTGGAGGATCAAGGAAGGCTTCATGGAAAAGGTAACATCTGGGCTAAACCTTGAAGGAAGATAAGGATTGAGAAGTAGAGATTAAGAAGGACTACATTTCAGACCTGGGAAGATTTTGTGTAGAAATAGGAGATTTAATGTTCTGCTTAAGAAGCAGGTAATTGTCCAATTTAGTGAGAAAATAGGATGTACAATGTGAAATAAGGCTAGGAATGTGTGTTGGAGGAAGATTGTGGAAGTCCTTAAAAGCCTGATCAGGAATTTGTATCTTGTCTTCAAGGTAAGAGGAAGTCAACATAGGTGGCTGTTGTTTTTTACAGGAGAGTGGCATGGTAAGACATGCCTTAGGAAGATTATTTTTGCTGTTGATGGAAGATGGGAAAGGCAAGAAACTGGAAGCAGTGAGACCATGTAGGCAACTATCACAGTGGTTTATTCAAGAGGTGATAAAGATATGAACTAGGACCCTGTGTATAAAGGAGAGAGAAGGACAAATGTGAGAGGGAGAATAATTAGAAATTGACCAATAATTGGCTATGGTAGGTAAGGGAACAGGAAGAATCCAGAATGATTCAGGTTATGCACCTGAATGACTGGGGGTACTCTTGTGCCCTTAAGCAGGTTTGTAAGATTGGTCTATTTAAAGATTAATTCTGTTTTAGAGATATTGAATTGGAGATGCTAGTGGGATATCTGGTGGAAGATGTCAAGTATGGAGGCAGCAATGTGGGAAAGAAGAAATGTTTAGAAAGAATTTCAGCTGTGTGTATAGTATTGAGAGACATCTACATAGAGAAGATAGTTGAACCCACAGGAATAGATGAGATATTCAAGGGAAGGAGTGTAGAAAGAGAGGGGAAGAGACCCTAGAGTAGAATTTGGAGGCACTCGTCATCAGGAGATGGGAGATAGCTAATGATCTAATCCAGCAAAGGACTTTGTGATGGATCAGTGAGAGAGGCAATTGGAGAACCAGGAGATAATAAGTGAATATAATAGCTAAATCAACTAATCTGGGGAAGGATATAGTATCCAGAAATTTTGGTGATTGATATCAATTGTGGAAATATCATGGAAGATGAGAACTTAGAAGAGACTATCATATTTAACAATTAAGAGATTTCTATTAACCTTAGAGAAATCAGTTTCATTACAGTAGTGAGAATGGAAGTCAGATTGTAAGTAAGCGAGCAGTGAGGTAATGGAAACATTCAGTGTTGACACTCAGAGATGGAGATGAGTCTAGCATAGAGGGAGAGTCCCAGAGCTGCACTGGTTTACATGGAATGTAAACCATCATTAGGCCTTGGGCATGTTGTGTAGATCCTCTCCAGAAATTTCATGGGAACACATGTACAAGAATTGTGCAGGTTGAGAGGAGTGAATGGGATGCAGAATGTATCAAGGCAGGATATTTCAACATTGAAATATGGGATTGCATTGAATATTTGACCTTGGGCATGGGGTTGTTTTAAAGTGATTAATTATTAAATATGGCAGCATGTTCATAAGCCTAGTCTTATTATTTTTCCTGCTGCCAAATAAATGGATTAATAGGTCTATGGTCAGTGTGGCAAAAACCGACATTTTCCATTGTGAAAAAGAATGACATCTGATTATTTTTTTCCCTTAGGTTGCTTCTCAAGTCTGTCTAGTTTTGTCTAGATTTTCTTTTCTTTTTTCTAAAATTTATTTATTTTTGGTTTTTTTAATATTTTTTTTTGGGAGGGAGGGAGTTAGGTACATAGGGAAGGAATACTTAGGGAGGTGGTGGTCAAAAGGAAAACTCTTTTTTTATTTTTAGTTTTCAATATTCATTTCCACAAGATTTTGAGTTACAATTTTTTTTCTTTCCCCATCTTTCCCCTACCACCACCCCGAAATAGCAAGCCTACTGAATACCCCTTCCCCCAATCTGTTCTCTCTTATATCCTTCTCCTTTACCCCCCTAACTTTCTAGTAGGGCAAGATGGGTTTCTGTGCCTCAGTACCTGCATACCTTATTTCCCAGTTGCATGTAAAAAACAAATTTTTAAATATTTGTTTTTAAAACTTTGAGTTCCATATGTTTTCCCTTCTTCCCCCCTCACACACCCCCATTGGGAAGATAAGCAATTTGATATAGATTGTATATGTGTAGTTACCCAAGTCATTTCCATAGTAGTTATATAATGAAAGACTAACTTTATTTCCCTCCATCCTACCCCACCCCCCACTTATTCTATTTTCTCCTTTCACTCTATCCCTTTTCAAAAATGTTTGCTTCTAACTACCCTCTCCCCAATCTGCCCTCCCTTCTATCCTCCCCCTCTTATCCCCTACCCCCTATTTTCCTGTAGGGTAAGATATCCAATTGAGTGTGTATGTTATTCCCTCCTTAGGCCAGATTCAATGAGAATCAGGTCGTCCCATTCCTTTTCACTTCCCTGCTCTTCCCCTCCATTGTAACAGTTTTCTCTTGCCTCTTTTATATGAGATAATTTGCCCTAATCTATCATTCCCTTTCTTCTTCTACCTATAAATTCCTCTCTCACCTCTTAATTTTGTTTTTTAGATATTATCCTTTCATATTCAACTCATCCCGTGCCCTCTATGTATTCATGGACATACAAATTCCTACACTCACATATATATTTATATACACATATATCCTCCTATACATACATATATATTCCCATATATATCCATTTATATATTCCCTTCAGCTATCCTCATACTGAGTAATATGTCTAGATTTTCATTTGAAATTAATTCAAATTTTAATAAAAGTCCTTAAGGGTCATGTGACTTTAGTATGCCTTTTATGAGCACTTCAGTAAGCATTGGACTGTTCCTCTTGAATTTTATTTTGGTGCTTATTCCACCATCCCATGCTACTTGACTATTTTTAACAGTCCTTTATTGGCATGCATACTCACCTTCACTGATATAGATGATTTTTCTGTTCTCCTTTGAATGGCTATGGAATAAAATTCATTAACAAGGGATAATGGGGTGACAAGTCTCTCCAAATTTAACCAGACTGGTCTTAAGAGACAAATTGTTCATGACTAATCTCATACCCCAAACTTTCCAATTTGGTATATGCTGCTAGAGCTTGCAATCCATTGGCAAAGCCATCAACAAGTCAATCAACAAGCATTTATTAAGCACCTTCATTGTGCCAGGCACTATGCTTTAAGTACACAGGGTCACCTCCATGCCCCTGTGAGCCAATGGAAAATTTTTTGTTGAGGGTATACTTATAAAAATAGGTTAGTGGGTAGGACCACACAGAGGGACATAAATTGTTTTCCCTTGCATGGTGGTTGATAAGGAAGTAGGAAATCTGTTTTGCCTAACATAGAGAAAACTGCAAGACCCCAAAGGGAAAGGGGTATGATCAGGAGTTTAGATAGACTTCATATTCTATGGGCCAAGTTCATTGGTAATTAAGAGGTATAATGGATTGAAGTTCAAATGTTGCCACAGACTAGCTCTTTGCCTTTGGGCAGGTCACTTAACCTTCTTCAGCCTCAATTTCCCTATCTGCAAATGGGAATGATAATATCACGTACCTCAACAAGTGGTTGAGAGGATCAAATGAGATTACACATGTTAATCTAAGCACTTTTCAAACCTTAGAATGTTGTGTAAATGTTAGCTGCTATTAGTAAGTGCCATGGGCTACCTTCCATGGCCTCACTTTCCTCAAATGGCAAAGAAATAAAGTGTAGCTTTATCTTTTTCTCTCTACTTCAATATTTTTTATACTGCTAACAGAGTTAACACATTGGTTCTCTCCAACTAAATTTATTCCTTAATTCTGCTTGGAATTAAGAAGGTTTTTGAAGGTCAAATAATTTATTAATCTGTATGCAGAACCTTGCTCCAGTTTTGAATAATCCATCGGGTCACCATTGCCCAATTCTCTTGTTCAACACCAAATTCTGTTTTTCTTTTTTGACAGGCTCTTTTATATACATTCTTGACTATAGTGTTTAGCTAAATCTAAGTTAGGAAAAAAAGAGCTGAATATACCTTGGAATAAAACATTTCATTTTTACTGTGAACATTTTATCTTTGGGTTCTTTATACATATTGCCCACTATTCTATTTGTAACTGATTGTATTTAAAATATCCTTTTGGATTGTTATGGTCAGTGGGGAAAATGCCAAGAATAACACCAATGCAGCCTATAAAACACGATTAAAATGTATAACTTTTCACTAATATAGAATTATAGTGTTAGTAATTGCATACATAATTCCCACCCTATTCATTAAATGTAACTGGAATATTGGGACACAATATGTGATAGTAATTACATTTCTAAGGCACTGTAGAATAGAATAAGGACCAACTGCTTTGTTGGCATTTGCCTCATTTAAGGCAAAGAAAGTATTGAAAAGAGTATGAGCACTAACTTGGGGTCAAGCCATTATAGTCCTGAATGTTAAAAATCTCATTTGCTTTGCAAAAGAAAATCCACTTCTAGATAACAATGAAAAATAGGTGCATCTGTGTTGCCTCAGAGATACAGGTTATATAAGAAAAGATACTGCAATAAGAGCTATGTGCCAACTAGCCCTGTAATTTCTAATGGATTCACCTATTAAAAACAACAACCATCTCCTTCCCTCTTCTCCCTTTTATTTATGCTGTAAGAAAAGGGACCATTCAGTTTTTATTTATGACTTTCAAACTCTTGGAGTCATTAAATTTTCTTTAACTTTCACATTCCCCAAAGCTCATCCTTTATCCCAGCTGTTTCCACATTTTAGTTTCTTGCATTATTAAATTAAATAAGCCAGTCAAAGACTACTGAGCTGTAAATTTCCTGAGGGAAGTATCCAAGTGTGCCTAGCACAGTGTCTTATAGTAGGTCTTGGATCAATATTTGATGAATGAGGAATAATCTTTATGTAAAGTCTTTTCTCCTCAGTTACAGATTTCTTTCTTTTTTCTTTGTTAACTATTAGGAAGGTTGAAGAAGCATCAATGCTGGTGGAGGGGATGAAGTTTGGAAATTGTAAATTAAAGGTTGAATAAATAATAGCGGGCTTGACACTATTGCCTTATGAGTATATGGTGCCATTTCCACTTAAATTGTTTTATTTGTAGGGTGTCAAACATGTTGCGAACCCACCACAGCTTAATACTTCCAAATGTGGCTTGAACCACATTAAAGGTAATTGGGACATATTCAATACAAAAATATAATAGAATATAGATAATGTTAATATATGATTTTTTAAGTCAACATACAGGTCCAGGAATTTTTACATAGAGTTTAGTGACCTAATTTCTATTTAAATTTGACACCACTGTTTTATTCTACTTAGTTCTCATTTTTCAGACAATTATGTAACTGTGATCTGTTGTCTTTACAAAAGCCTACCTGTTCCCTTCTAATATTTTTTCATCAGGTATACTTTATATTTATGTGTAGAGCATTCTGATGATTTTTAAAGATGAGAAGGGATATATATATGGATATATATATATATATATATATATGTGTGTGTGTGTGTATGTGTGTGTAGTTGTTGATATAGTCTTGCTTGTATTTTAATAATACTGTTTAAAAATTGTCTAGTATTTTTCCCTTTTCAACATTTCTGTAAAGAATCAATCCTTCAAAATCCTCAAAAATTATTTTCCTTCCTGTATTGTATATTTCCTTCCTTTTTGTATATTTGGTCTGGCTCAGCTCCTCCTACCTATATTTGTCTTTTAGTGCCATTTATACCTCCTTGTTTAACAAATTGGGGAATCATATCATAAAGAGTAAAAATGTGGTAGTTTCAATGTCATTAATGACAAGAACTCTGTTATAGAAATACTGAAAGATTTTTCATATATATATATACATGCACATGTAGATACATATATGCATTAATATGTACACAAATATATTGATATACATATATGTGTGTATTTATATACATGTTATATAAATCCATGTGTGTATATATACATCTGTTTATATACATACAAGTGTGTATATGTCTATATCTATATCTATATCTATATATATGTTTCTTATATATCTATATATAGCCCAAGCTTTTTATTGCTATCCATGTAATTTAAAAAGCTAGAGGAAAGTCTTTTAACAATGATCTTCATTTCCTTTATGGAGGATTTATGTGAGAACATAAGTGGATAAGAATTGTAGGGAATGAAAATAAATGAATAACTTTTGCTCATTAGTGAGGGGTGACCCATATCCTTTGAGAAATTGAAGCATAGGAATTCTGGGTTTGGAAGTAACCAAGCAGATAGAAATAGGAGTAGAATGAGAGCCAGGAAGAGGCTTCTTAGCCTGTCAGTAGCTAGCTATAAAACTTTAAGCATATCTTTAAACACATCTTAACTTTTTTTTTTGCTTTTTGAAGGGCAATTGGGGTTAAGTGACTTGTCCAAAGCCACACAGCTAGTGAGCATGTCATATGTCTGAAGCTGGATTTGAACTCAGATCCTCTACTCCAGGGCTGGTGCTCTATTCACTGTACCACCTAGCAGCCCCTTAACTTCTTTTTTGTGTGTCTTTTTCCTGATTTGTAAAATGAGGTTGACTAGATCATAGATTCCTAACTTTTTTGTTATAGACTCCTTTGGCAGGTTGGTAAAGCCTATGAGCTCCTCAGAATATTTTTTTAAGTCACAATGAAAGGAAATGTTAAATTTAAATTAGAGTTAGTGAAAATAAAGATGTAGTTATTTTCCAGTTAATATTTATAGGCCCCCTGCAATCTATCCATGAATCACTGTAGAAAGTCTGTGGACCCTACCCTGCTTAAGAATCTTTGGATTAAATGATCTCTAAAATCATTTCTAGTTTTCATATGAACCCCAAAAGCAATTGGAGAAAGAGAGCTTATATATCACTATGGTTTTAAAAAAAATTAAAACCTGATAATGGAAAACTGTAATGAGTCATGGAGTTGGAGTTTAGAGACCTAGGTTCTAGTCTTGGCTGTACCATTAACTAGCTGTATAACAGAAAGTGTACATAATGGATGTGGCCTTGGACTTGTAGACAGAAAGATCTGGACTCCAACTTGACTTTGGATTCTTATTAGATATATTACCATGAGTAAGTCATTTAACTTCTTTGTCTTCAAAATGGTGGTGGCAGGGATGGGAGACAAAGAGTAGTATCATTGTACTTGATAGACTCTTAGTTCTGTACTTGCTCTAAATCCGTGAACTGTGATCCTCTGACCTTGGGCAAGTCATTTTCCTTTCTCTGCACTTCAATTTACTCATACATAATGTGAAGACTTTGTATGGATGATCTTTAGTTTCCCTTATAACCCTGACATTCAGTGATTCTCCTTCTTACTCAGGGCATTTTACTCTAAGAAACAAACAGATCTCTTTCTACTAGAATAGTTAACTTACATAAAACTAATCTTTAAGTAATTTCTAGTGCAGCATATCAGTGTTTTTACCTGGTGACATTTTGGTACAACAGTGGTTAAATGTTTGTAATTATTCTTGTATTCTTATTCTGTATCTTATATGGAAGTTGATATTCAAATGAGTGACTCAATGGACAAAACTACAATAAACAAACAAAAAGCTTGGATCCCATATCTAAAGAAACTAGAAGACAAAGAGAAAATGCCAAAATGAAAGCTCTAGGAACATCATAGCCAAACCCTAGAGTTTCTACATCAAAGGAAAAAAAATGAAAGAATCATAAAGAAAGAGCTCAAGTATCAAGGAGCCGCAATCAAAATTACATGAGAATGAGCAGCTACCCCCTATCAAAGATATTAGAACTTGTCCTATCATGTTTCAAAAAGCTAAAGATAGAGCCATAAAATGAAGAATAATTTACCTGGCAAAACTGAATATAACTTTATTGAGGAAAGGACCTTTAATGAAAGAGAGAGCTTCCAAAGACTCCTGACAAAAAGACCAAAGCTAAGTAGAAGCTTAGAAATGCAAATATACTAGCTAAGAGCAACGCAAAAAATACATCTGGGCAATTGAAAGGAACTATACAAAAATAAAATGTTTATATTCTTAGAGGAGAGGAGGAGAAGAAATGAGTGAAATCTCAGAACCTTAATGCCATTCAGGGTCCTAGAGGGAATTAAGTAAAACAGAGGGCCTAGACATTGGGTGTTGGGTTTTGATGATCTCATGAGAAGGAAGCAAAGGGACACTCTAGGGAAATAAGAAGGGTAGAAATTACTATGTCAAATAATTGAGGTATAAAAGATGAAGACTATAAATATGGAGGAAAGCTTAGGGAAAGTGGATATCACTTGGATCTCACTCCATCTTAATCCCTTTCCTCCACCAAGGAGATTAGAATACATACATGGAAGCATATGCACAGACACACACAAAGCTTGACTTGGAAATATATTCATTTCAACAGGAAAATAGAAACCAACTAGGAGAAAAGAGATTTGGATGGTAGGGGAGGGATTAGATGAAGAATAGATTCAGGGAGGAAATCAATTCAGGAGGTACAGATAAAGTTCAACTTTGGAGAGTAGATTACTAAGAGGGATTTAAAAGGAAAGAACATAAGAACAATAAACTCTGATTGGGGTCTGGGTAGATAGAAGAGTGACAGGCCAATAGAACTAGAAGTAGTATAGTAGTCTGGCTGAACTCCTTGGGTATGGCAGGGAACAAGTAGAGGAAAAAGTATAGAAGAATAGAATTGAGGAAAATACAAAATTAGTTATCCTAAATGTCAATGTGAATGGAATGAACTCATCCATAAAACAGGAGAGCAGAATGTATTAAAAAGCACAATCCACCAATATGTTGATTATAAGGAACATACTTGAAACAGTTAAAACAAGGGAATGGAGCAAATTCTTCAGGAAAACTCAATCATGATCTCATGCATGGCAAAAGTTAAAAATAGGCTTGGTTAAAAGAGATAAATCAGAAAACTAAATTATGCTTAAGGACATTTGAGATATCATTTCACACTTACCAGATTGGCTAAAATAATAGAAAGGAAAAATGACTAATGTTGGAGGAGATGTGGAAAAAAAGTGGGATACTAATTAATTGTTTGTGCAATTGTAAAAGGATCCAACCATTTTGCATAGCAATCTGAAATTATGCCCCCACAATATTAAAATACCTATACTCTTTGGGCATAATAAGAGAATGTTGTATACAGTACCAGCAATATTGTTTTAAAAACAACTTTGAGTGAAAAAATTATTTTGTCTATTATAAATACCCAAATTAATATAAAGGACATATGAAAAAGATGCTATTTGCACCCAAAGAAAGAAGTATCTATAGAATAATTTTGTAGGTATATACCAATTTGCATCTAATGATCATCTTGGTAGGGGGAGGAAAGAAATATTTTTTAAAAAAATTACATGACAATTTTGTTGTATACTTGAAAGGAATAGCAAGATGTGCACAGTAAATTTGCAGTTTTGTGTACAATCATTTTTTAAATCATGCTACATCGTGGAAATGCTTTTTTCCCCCATAAATTAAAAATATTTTATTATATTAAAATAATCATATAATACACATAATATGTACTTATATATTATATAACATATAGAATATAATATATTATTTATAAAATTACTACAAAAATAAAAAATTAAAAACAAAACAAAAAATACAAATAAAAAAGACACTATAGATAATGAATTAATATAATAAATTCTTAATTTTTAAGGACCAGCTGGTATAGCAACTAAATACATAAAGAAAAGTTAAACAATTTCCAGGGAGGAATAGACTGCAAGACTAGTAGTCAGGGCCTATCAGGTTTCTATAAGATGAAGGCAGATCCAACACCACAACCCCCAACCACAAAAGAAATTAAGAATCTGAATAGAATTTTAGCAAATTTAGATAATATAAATCTCTGTTACTTTTGAATGGGAATAGAAAAGAATATAGAGATATCTCAGCTTTGCATAGCACTCTTGTAAAAACTGATTATGTGTTATGGCATAGGAACCACACAAACAAGTGCAGAAAAGAGAAATATTGAGTATATACTTTGCTAACAGCAACATAACAAAATTATGTTTAACAAAGACACTTTGGAAAGGATTGAAAATTAATTGGAGACCAAATAACTGAATACTAAAGACTTAATGGTTCCAGAAACAAGTCATAGAAACAAAATTTCACGTGACTATGATGCATTCTGAAATTTTTGGGATGCAGGCAAAGCAGTGCTTAGGGAAAAATTTACATGATTGCCTTTTTATAAAAGCAGTGTGATCTAGCACAAAGATATTAAAATGTACTACACAGGCTCCAGTGAGGGGTAACACTCCCAAGTGCTGCTGAAATAAATTACAATGTAATTGGGACATATTTAATAAAATAAATAAAAATATAGTAGAACATAAGCAATGTTAAAATATAGTTTTCTAAGACAATATGTAATCCACAATGACCCATATATATGGTTTAGCAATGCCATTTCTATTTATTTGACACAACTGGTATTGTGCCTTGCAGACGACAGTTTGAATCTTACCCTTGACATTTTACCAAATTTATAATCATGTGTAACTCATTTAATCTTTCAGACCTTCAGTTTTCTTACTAGCAAAATGGGGGTGATAATACCTGAACTACTTACCTTGTAGAGCTGTAAGAAAAGCACTTTATAAACCTCAAGAATGCTATGCAAATATGGGTTAGTATTAGTCTGAAAGCTCCATGAAGATAGAGAATATCTTGTCTAAACTTTGTATCTTTCTCAGTGCCTAATACAAGACTCTGTACATAGTAGGCAATTCAGTTAAAATGAATAAATCTTTATTATTAAGCAACTACTATGTCCTTCGGAAACAAATACAAAAAGAAATTCTTCATTTTTTTTTTTTTTTGCTTTTTGGAGGGGGGAAGGTAGGGCAATTGGGGTTAAGTGACTTGTCCAGGGTTACACAGCTAGTTTTTGTGTTAAGTGTCTGAGGATGGATTTGAATTCAGGTCCTTCTGACTCCAGGGCCAGTGCTTTATTCACTGTGCCACCTAGCCACCCCAATTCTTCCTGATCTTAAGCCATTTACATTCTATTGGCACTGAATAAATGGTGTGGATGTTTGACTCTAATTTTTCCTCTCCTCCCTCCCCCATAGAGTCTTCCACCAGCATGAGTTTAATCATCAGTTACACGTGTAAGTGAATAAGAGAGATATTCTTTTAACTGTTTATGTTTTAGCTATGAATTGGGATTAATAATGACATGACTAGAATATTTATATAGATTTATATTGTTCAGTCCTTGTAATGTTCTTATCCTTGGAGAATACATTCACCTTCTATTAATGCATCTTGTAATTGGCTTTAATCCAAGTTCAGGTTAAGGCTGAGAGACTTTAATTGTTATCAGCACCATTCTAGATAAAGTGGTTTCAGAGCTTTGCAAGAAACAAATGGTTCTAAAGCAAGTTTAAATGGATGACTTAGAAGGTAACATTTACCACCTTTCTTGACTGATTTGTCAGTACTAAAAGAATCAGAATTATCTTTAATTTGCAAGTTGGACATAAAAAATGGACTGCTTTTTATCTGAAGAAGATGATGCAGCAGGACATAGATTTAGAGGTGTTTTTTTTATTCTGGTTCTAACTTTGGCTTTGTGCTAAACAACCAGGTTCTCTGATTGGTATCCCCCATACTCACCATATATGGTGAAAATGACTGTGGAATGGAATTCACAGCATCACAGATCTAGAGTTGGAGGGTATCTCAGAGGTCATCTAGCTCATTTTACATCTAGATTCATTTTATAGATGAGGAAATGGAGGCTCAGAGAAGTTAAATGGGTTGGCCCCATTGACACAGGTACAAAGTGAGTAGAGCAGGGATATGGACTACGTGTAAGCTGAAATGCAGGGTGGTCATATCTATTGGCTGTTGGCAACCCATCTATACAGAGTTTCTAGGTTTCCTAAAGGACTAATTTTTATACCAGGAAGAAAGTTTTCTTAGTTAAAATAAAACTTCCTGATTTATTGTCATAGAAGTAATTAACAAGAATTTATCAGGTACCTATTATGTTTTAAGCATTGTGCTAGGCACCATAGATACAAAGAAAAAAATGAAATATCTCCTGCCCTCAAGGAGCTTGCATTCTAAGGTGGCGACAACATGTACAACATAAATACCAGTACTACAAGTACAAAGGCTTGAAGATGAGGGATGGAGTATTGCATGACTTAACAGGAACAAGATGTTTGGCTAGACCACAGGATGTAGGAAGGCTAGGCACATATAATGAGGTTGGAAAAGCAGGTGGGAGTCAGTCAGATTGTAAAAGACTTGAAATGGTAAAAATAGATATATTTGATCCAAGAAATAATAGTGAGTCACTGAAGTTTTGTTGAATAAAATGATCAGACCCATTCATACTTTAGGAAAATCACTTTGGCAGCTGTGTGGAGAATGGATTGGAGAAGGGAGAGATAAGGTGGGGAGATCAATTAGGAGGTTTTACAACAGTCCTTGTGAAAGATATTGAGAGACTTGACTAGAGTGTTAGTCATGTGAGTAAAGAGAGAGATAGTTAGGTGTGAGAGATGTTGTGGAGGAAGAAATGACAAAATTTGGCCACTAGTGGTCTATGTGGGGTACAGGAAGGTGAGGAATCAAGGATCAAGCCAAAAGTTAGTCATAGGAGTTAGGATTTCTTCAGTGCAGGTACCTCTTCCTCTGCAGTTTGCTACATTTCCACATTTGCGCTATTCTTTTTTTTTTTTTTTGCCCTTTGGAGGGCAATTGGGGTTAAGTAACTTGCCCAAGGTTACACGGCTAGTTTCTTTTTGTGTGGGTGTTAAGTGTCTGAGACCGGAACCAAACTTGGGTCTAACACTAGAATGTGGGCCAATAGGTGCTATGTTTTTTGGATATGGAAAATCATGAGATACATATTACAATATTCTTTTAAACAGCAGGAAAATCAACATATAGAATATTTTCCTCTTACTGGAACTAACTCAACTTCTTCAGGATACATGTATATAGTCTTTTTCTTCTGAATTTCTTGTTTCATATATTTTCTTCTATAAGTTTGGATTTTATCATTTTTACTACCTAGAGATGGCTTCTTCACCTCCCAAATTCCTGTAGAGCAATTTTTTTTGCCTTATGGAAAGGGGAGGGCAGGGCAATTAGGGTTAAGTGACTTGCTGAAGGTCACAGGGCTAATGTTAAGTGTCTGAGGCTGAATTTGAACTCAGATCTTCCTGACTCCACAGCCAGTGCTCTATTCACTGTACCACTTAGCTGCCACTGTAGAGCATACTTTAGGGATTTTAGAATGTTATGGCTTGATGAATTTGATGGTACATTGCCTATCAGGGACAGGAAATGTATTCTCTTATAGTTTTTTTTATTTGGAAGCATGTTGGATAGTGGCAGGGGTTAGGGAATGGAAGACAGAAAGATATGACATTCTTGTTTATTTCTCTAAAGGTTATATTTTTTCTAACATTTCTGAATAATCCTGGCAATCCTATCAAAGTAGGAATCATATTTTCTCCTGATTAGAATTGCTTCTTTTTAAAATAAAATCTGCTTTTAAAAACTCACAAAGTGGTAGATTATATTTGAATCCATCCAAACTAATGTGCCAGTGATTTGAACAATGGTGATTTAAATATTTATAGGGCAGGGGAGGGACCACTAGATTGGAAGTCAGAGGACCTTGGTTCAACTAATTACATATATCCATGTGCAAATAGGGCAAATGAAAAAGAAGGAAAGTTACAAACATTAATTAAGCATCTAGTAAGTACCAAGTCTGGGACTTTACAAATATTACCTTAAATGATCCTCATAACAACTCTGTGAGGTAGTTGTAGTTATTATTTCTATTTTATAATTGAAGAAATCGAGGCAAAAGGGGGCTAAGTGATTACCCAAGACGATACAGCTAGTGAATGTCTGAGCCTGGATTTGAACATAAGTCTTCTTGATTCCAGGTCCAGTGCTTAAACCACTATCCCAATTAATTTCTCTTTTTTTGACTTCAGGTTTCTTCCTCTGTAAAATGGGAAGCTTCCTTCCAAATCTAATCTCTGACATTTAAAATGTCAATCATAGTCAAAGTACTGATTTTATTTTTTTAAGTACTGATTTTACAATCTCTCATTTTGTTACTTTATTATTTTCATTTTGTCTTACAGTATCATTGTAACATAGGGTTAGCATAAGATGGAAGATACAATAATGGAATTGGAATTAGGAAAATCTGAATTCAAGTGCCATATCTGACATATGTTTTCTATATGATCTTAGTCATGTCAATTTTTATATGCCTCAGGGAACTCATTACCTACTTGGTCATGGATGGATGAACTGTATTGGTGGAAGGAGTTTCCATACCAGGAATTCCTAATGAAAATTCCTTTGCTTTTCCTGCATTTATTGAACTGTGGGCCCTATATTAAAATTTCACTATGAAATATAAGTATTTTAAAGTAAAACTTGGATTTCCTGGAACCTGAGGTTGTAGAGTGATTAAGTGACTTTTTAAGCATCACATGCTTAGCATCAGAGATAGCCTTTGAACTTACCTCTTCTTGGGCCATCTATCTCCATAGTGAGCTAGCTCAGAAGCCAGTAGTTTGTTTTTTCAAAAGAAACATCAAGAAAGTCTTTCTCTTCCCTGTCTTTCATGCTTGGTCCATGTGAAATGAGTGATCTACCAAGGTCTCCCATATCTAATAGAGCTGGGCAAAGTCATAAAGTATTTAGAGCTGTTTGGCGAAAAAAAGATTCAGTGACCAAAGATAATGAATATCTGTGGTTTTCATAACAATTTCATGCCTTCTTTATGTTTGTCTTTCTAATTAAGATATTTCCTCAGATAGTGAGGAAATGACTGCTTCACTGATCTTTGATTAAGAGAGAAAACACAACTAGCTGAAACTTTTGGATGTACATATTGCAATCTTCATTTATTACTAGTAGCTTTTATTTAGCACTTAGCATTTTTACTAGATTTAGGTATTAACAGGAAAAAGTGTAATAATAAAAACTCTCATTCATATATATATGTATATATACTCACACATACATACATTTATATGAGAATAACACATTATTCTATATCTCCCTGTTAATTCTTAAATTCAGTATCTGTGTTATGTGTGTGTATCTAGTGCTCTCCATACATCATCTCACTTGTTCCTCATAACAATTCTTCTTTGTTGGATCAGCTAGGTCATGCAGGGAATAGAGCACTGGCCCTGGAGCCAGGAGAACTTGAGTTCAAATCCGGCCTCAGACACTTAACACAAAAAAGATAGCCATGTGACCTTGGGCAAGTTACTTAACCCCAATTGCCCTCCAAAAAGCAAACAAAATGAAACAAAACAAAAACAATTCTTCTGTGTTTTACAGATGAGGACACTGAGGTTTAGACAAATATCTTGCCCATAACCTTATGGCTAGTAAATATCTGAGTCTGGATTTGAACCGTGGTATTCCTGACTTCCTGTCTGGCTTTTTATTCACTCTATCACATTGCTTCTCTTATAAATGATAATTCCTGCCATTCAGGAGCACCATATTCTCAAAGTGGAGACTAGATTTATACTTAATACCAAAAAATATTAAAAAATTCAAATAATAAATAAGCTCCAGATTCAAGAACCATATGTAACAAAAGAACATTAGCAGTAACACAATGGTTGTGTTGTTCATAAGTTTCTTTTTGATCTATTCTTAAATTTAGATACATCTACCACTAGCCACTCACAGGAAAAAAAATTAAGAACATAGCCTTAAGCACAGCAGACAATAGTTCTTTGATGTAGCCCAGTCTCACTCCTTAAACACTGCATGGCTTCCTCCCATGCCTGGGACCCAACACTTTTGTAGGTAGACAGGATGATTGCTTCTTTATCGATCAGTTCTCTTTTTTTAAACAGTCAAAGCACAGTAAACCTGTCCTCTTGTCCTACAATGCATAATAAACCCATCAGAGTTAGGGAAGGACAGCTTTTTCTGCAGTACTATTATTCAGTAATAACAATTTTGAAAATTTCCTCTCTAAATGGGAATGGTAGTGAGAAGGGGAAGTGAATGAAGTATTAGGCTGGGGAAAGCAATACCTATATCCATGCACTGACCAAGTGGGTAACGAGTTGCCTGAGGCTTATAATTAGCATTATTGCATATGTTTATACACACATATACATATACTTCCTAAATTTCTCTGAATTGTTCATAGTTAGCATTTCTTTTGGTACAGTATTATCCTGCTTTGTTGTTTCCTAATTGATTGGCTTGCTTCCATTTCTAACATAAAATGTGTTGATAAGACTATTTTGGCATATGTAGGATTTTTCTTTCTGTCTTTGTCTTATATGCTTGGCAGTGGAATCTTTGGGTTAAAGGATATTGGCATTTTTTTTTATAATTCCATATTGCTTTCTAAAATGTTTGGATCAATATCATCATTCCACAATCAGTGCATTAGTGCTTCCTAAACTTTCCAACACTGATTATTCCAATCTGCAAAGCTAACTTAAAAATTCTCTCTCATTTGATGATTTAACCAAGCAGTTGACAAAGGAGGTAGTAGTATATGATTTATATAACCCAGAAGAGCTGAATTCTGGCCTGTTTCTGCTTCTAATTTGATTTGATGTCACTTCTCTTTCCAGGGTCTCTGTAATTTGTAGGGCAGAGAATCATGGATTTAAAAGTGGAATTCTTGGATTTAATCCTGTTTTTTCTACTGTACTGGACAAGTCACTTAACTTTTTGGGGTCTCAGACACCTCTATAAAATGAGGGAGTTGGTTTAAATGACCTCAATGGCCCCTTCCAACTCTAAATCTATGATCCTATGATATTGAAAATCATTTCTAGATCTGACATTCTGAGTCCAAGTGTATTTGATCTCCTACTATTGCACTCAACATTTTGTATCTCCTGTGCTACCTAGTAAAGAGATCATATGCACATTAAAGGGTATCATTTCCTAACTTGTGTTAAGTTCTGAATGACTGATAGGTATAATAAATGTTGGAACAGTTCAGAGCACAGAAAAATCTCTATGTACCCCAGTGATGAATGAATTCTCATGGAGGAGGTCAAACATTCGCTGGGTCATGAAGGATGAGATGAATTCAGAGGGATAGAAAGGAAGGAGGAGGAGGGAAGTGGTTATTATAAACAGAGGGAATTGTCCAGCTAGCAGTTTGGTATTCTGGCCTGGAGTTCTGCAGAAAGGGAAGAATTGTAAAGATTTGAGAGTCATCAACACAGAGATCATATTTAAAGCTGTGAGAATGTATAATATTCCTAGAGGAGAGAGTATGGAAATATGAGTAAAGGTTTAATGTCTCTGGAGTATTTCACAGTTTGGTGGCAGGAGAAGGGAGAAGAGTCAGTCTACTTTGCATCTGCTGCCTTTCTGGTTTCACCTTCACAGAACAAGATGTCCTTTTCAGGATAAGTTCATCACTTCTTCAGTCACTACTAACTCAAGTCTTGATTAAATCCACTTCCCTCAGGCTCCTCTCCCCTCTGGAAGACTGGAGGGTAGAGTACCAAACTCTTCCAAATACCTTCCTTTGTAGAGGATAGAATCTGGGCTCTCAGATCACTCCCTTTTGAATATGATTCCCTACTTGACTTCAGCTCTATAGGGCAAGATGCCCTCATGCCTCTTCCCTACCCCCTTTCCTGCCTCCATTTTGTGTGTTGTCTTTCTCTTTGGATTTTAAGCTTATAGAGGGCATGGAACTTCTTTCTTTTTATAAATTGCATCCCCAAGTGCTTAGTACAGTGACTGTAACATTGTAGGCACTTAATAAATGCTTATTGGACTGGATTGGATTGAATTAAGAAAACAGAAAAATGGGTAGAGACTGAGGGAACTAGTGCGATATATTGTCACGGAGGATTGGATCATTTCATAATATGAATAGATTATTTGAAGTCCCTTTAGAGATCATTGAGTTCAAACACCTTGTTTTATATAAAAGTATATTGAAGCCCAGGTGGTAGACTTAGAAAATAATGGCAACTAATATTTATGTAGTGCTTTAAGGTTAAAAAAAAATCACTTTACAAATATATCTTATTTGAACTTTACAACAAACCTATAAAATAAGTGCTAATATTATTCCATTTTACAGATGAGAATTCTGAGGCTGTGAGAAGCTAAAGGACTTCTTTAGGGTCACACATCTTGTAGTTGTCTGAGCCAGGATTCAAATACATGAATCTGACATGCTATCTACTTCCCACACCCTCTTACTCCAAAACTAGAGTTCTTTCTACCATATCACATTGTCTCTGGGGAAGCAGAAAGGTAAATAATTTCATGTGAAAAGATATTATACACACATATAAGCACATTATTTACTGCCTAATGTTCAGGGCAAAACATACATAATTATTTTCAAATATATGATGTGCTCTTAGATGCTATTGACCATCTATACCAAGAAAAGAGACCCAGGAGTTTAGTTTCCTCACAGTGGAAGTTCTTATTTATTGAAATAGGTTACTTCAAGAGTGGATAGAATTCCTTCCCTGGGGGTCTTTTGAATTGCAATCTCATTTGTCCTGCTTGATTTAAGTTGTGATCATCAGGAAGGCAATGAGTTAGACAGGAGACAGACAGCCTTTTAGGGTTGCTGTCAGCTTGAATATTTTGATTTCCTGCTTAGGTCCTAGAAGGACCCAGCTTCTCTTTGGTGTCTTAGCCATCCTTGTGACTAGCAAAATTAATTTCCAGGGAATCTTTTCCATAAGCCTGTTAGTCCATGTGGAATAAACTGAAAAATGAAATCCCCAATGATGGGTAAAATGATAGAGTAAAAACACTGAATATTATGAACTAAAGAATCTCTGTTAATGTAAAATCATAAGAATTTTTGTTATCTGATGTTTAGTCCTGAAATTTTATCATTATTGGTAACTCTTTTTTGAGGAAATTCCCTCTGCCAGTACAGATTGGTCCCATTACTACACTTTGTACCCTTGCCTGGGACACAGAAGTCATGACTTGCTCAGGGTCACAGAGCTCATATGTGCTAGAAATACGTAAACCCATCCATCTCCTTATTCTGCAGTCATCCCTATAGACTCTATACCAGGCTTTTACAAAATAATGAACATTATTACTATTTGTTCAAGGAGTATAAATAATTTGATGGCTATGAATCAATCTCTTCAAAATTCATTTATTCAACATCTACTGTGTGCCCTATATTAGGTGCCAGAGATAAAGAGAACAAAGAATGAAACAATCTCTATTGCAAAGGAGCTTACATTCTAATGGAGGAGACAAATACATAGTTATATATATATATATATGTATATATATATATACATATGCATATATAGCATAAATATAAAGTGAATAAGTACTTTGGGAGAAAAGGGTATAGCTGTCTGGATGAATCAAGGAAGTTTTCATGTAAATGGTATTTGTGCTCTGTCTGAAAGGTAGGAGGGATTTTATGAGGCTAAGTTAAAGAGGGAGTAAATTCCAGGAATGTGGGATGGCTATTCTACTCACTCATAGAACACTATTTTATATAAGTGTGAAAAATTAATATTGCCGTGTTTTGCCCACAACACTGTGGTGGGATAGGTAGGTTAGTAAATACTATTACTTCCATTCTATAGAGGAATAAACAAACACTTAGGTTGTATGACTTGCCCATGTTCACACAGTTGGTGTCTCACTGACAGCAATTTGGAGAAGGCATCTTCTTCCCTCTCATCCCTTCTTTGACTTTTCATTTAATTGGAAGCAAAATTTTAAACTAAAGGGAGGAAGTTCAGAGGGTAGTTTTGGCATCAGCCAACTGTGAGCTAACGAGGGGAGATGTTAGAGGGAGGTGGACCCTATGGCTTTGTTGATGATGTCCCTGATATTGTGAGGCCCGCTCTCTTTAAAGTTATCTTACTTAGACTTAGGTACTAGAAGCTCATGTTTTGTGGTCAACTGTTCAGTTGCTTACAGAGCCGCCTACCGATATGCCACATGGGCATCATAGATGGGCCGGTCAATGTGACAAGATCAGCAGTTGGATTGTGAGAATGATGTGTGTAGTCAGAATGTTCTTCTGGAGAAATTAAGGAAGGTTCCCAGCAAAATGAGTGACTCCTTTCCGGAAAATGTTGATTGAAGTCACACAAGCTGGGTAATCCCAGATAGACTGAGATCTGTATTGCTGGAAGAAACTCCTGAATCACTAAGATCACAGTTCCATTTGAGTGCTAAAGGGAGAAGCTTGTTCTCTTGTCTTCCTATAGTTTCTCTGAAATTTAAAAATACTGAATTTTGTCAGAACCTGAATTCTTATTGGCTTGGGGTTAGTAGAAAGAGTACTAGAGAAGGGAATGGCAAAACACTCCAGTATCTTTGCCAAGAGAACTCCAAATGAGATCACAAAGAGTTGTACATGACTGAAATGACTGAACAACAACAAAGTAGAAAGAGCTTTGGATTTGGGGTCAGAGGATCTGATTATGAATCTGAGATCTGCTTATTAAACTTCTTCCCTATCCACCACTGCCTAGTTTTTATTTTCTATGTAATTATACGTGTACAGTCTGTCTTCCCTGATGGAATATAAGTTCCCTTTTTTCAGGGATTGTTTCATTTTCATCTTTGCATTCTGTGTGCCTGATACAACACTTGGCAAATAATAAGTTTTTGATTAATGCTTCCTAACTGATACTATTATGAACTCAAGAAGTTACTATATCTCCCTGGGCCTCAGTTTCCTCTTGTGTAGAACAAAAATGTTGGATTAGATGACCTCTAAGGTCCTTTTAAGTTCCAAACCTGTGATCTTATGATCCCAAATATATAACACTATTCTTAACATACCTCATGCCTTTGAGAATTGAAGCAATTTATTATCCTATGTTTCCTGCCATTACTTTGCCTTGATCTGTTGAATTTTGCTGCAGTGGTTTTGTAAAATTTAATCTGTTCAGAGGGACTTGCTGCTGTGACCTGTCATCTGGACCTGAAACTTTGGACTTACTTAAACCTAGATTCAGCCTTGGAATATATTGAGTAATTAAACACATTTTCTATAGCTCATGCTTGCACCCAGGACATCTCTCTGGGAATATCATAATCTGATTTACTTGAACTCTTCCTTAGAACTATTATAAATATTGTATTCTGCTTCAGTCAACAACTTGAATCTTCCAATCAGCATTCTGGATTGTAATGAACATAGAAAGGCTACTATCACAATTCTTTTATCAAAGGAAAGCTAGATATTTCTAGGCAGCTTTCCCCATCTCCTAGCATAATACCTGGCACATAGTATGTGATTAATAAATGATTCTTGACTGATTGGTTGCCTCTCTTCATCCAGAGCAGTTCAATCTTCATTCTTCTAAAACTCAGTAAACCAATTGGAAATGTCTAGAGCAAGTCCCAGGATACCGGGAACCTTCTCAACCCATTATCCAACAAGCATTTAGCAAGTACCGATCTGTCCCAGGCATTTTGTTAGGTACTAAAGATAAAAGAAAGAAACAATACCTACTCTCAAGGGGCCTACATTCTAACAATGAAAACAACAAATACATATGAATATATATAGAATGGATACAAGTATATACAAAGTATTTAGAAACAAGACAGTCTGCTGTTTGAGTCCCTGGGACAGTATAGTTCAGTACAGGGGCTTTTGCTACCACTGTTCCTGCTTCTTTGGGTTTATGGTCCTGCCGATACTACTGTCCCCTGATCTAAAGTTCCAGACTTATATTCTTTCAACATGATACTGCAGTTTAGGATTTTGCCTCAGACATCTCCACCTGCTGTAGTTAAATGATGCTTTTTTCCATTGCCACCATTGTGAGAATGTCTTTTCTCTCTCCTTCATGGGTCTTTCTTCCTCCCAGTGATGCCTTTTGGCTTTGTACCTCTGCATGGAGCACTTGGGGAAATGGAGCCCTTCTCTTCCAACACTATATCTGTTGGAGCATACCAGTCACCAAACTTCCTTTTTCAGTCTCCCACCCCTCCTGAAAGTTGGGGTAGAGAAAAAAGGAAGGATTTTTGTTGACTTCCATGAATTCCCTGCCTCATTGCATATTGCTGTGAGTCCTTAGAAAGTCAAGATCCCACATTTAAAGTCTCTCTCCTAAAACTTGCTTTGACTAAGAAAAGAAAAACTATATGGTCCAAGATATGCAGGCACAGTGGGCTGTTAGGTTTTGGAAATTTTCCATTAACTCCAAGGTTGCTTTCTGTTGCTAAAATGTTTTTGAGTTATCTTATTTTTCAACTTTAGTTAGTGTGGTACATAAAAGGTGGGGTGTACAATGTGTTCAGGGAGGACTGGTCCCTCTGGTGTGAGGACTGCTGAACTGTTTCAGAGCTGCTTTCAACCTTTAGCATACACCTGATTCACCTAAATTTGAGGTCAAATTCCTCTCCTTAAAGTGAGATACCATGGAAGACTTTCAGTTACTTCACAGGATTTTAGATGATCTTAGAGAACATTTAGTGCACATCCTTTATGTTGTAGAAGAGGAAACTGAGGCTGAAAGAAATGAATAGACTTGTTCAAGTTTACATGGGTAGGTCATATTTGAACTGGAGTCAGATCCTCTGATTGCAAATTCAAATATTCTTTCTAATATCCTATGCTGCCTCCTAGGTACCTGCATATTATTGTCTTTCCTATATGGCTATATTGTTTTCAGATAGAGAGCCAGACTGGTTTTCAAGTCCTATCTTTGACACATATTTAGCTTTTGTTCCTAGTCAAGTTGCTTAACCTCTCAGTGTCCTAGTAAACTTTCTGAGATGAAAAATTGAAGAATATGTCTTCATCTTAATAGGTAGAGGGAGTTTCCTCTTTGGGAGTTCCCTAAATCAATAAAACCATAGTTCAGGTTCAAACAAATAACCCAAGCAAAGCAAAACACCATTTACAAGAATTTCCCTCACTTTTCTAAGGACTGGACTTGCTTAAAAAATGAAAACAAAAATCTGGGCAGTATTTAAGCATAGAACAGATAGCATATTGGTAGACTTATCTGGTTAGGTCTGAAAGTGAGCCAAGTGTGACGAGATAAAAAAGAGGTGATTCTCGATGTTTTGGGGGCATGTTCTTCTACCAAATTGCCAAGTTAGGGCAATTACACTGCTCTTTGAAAAGAGGCAGAAATTACTTAAAGCTTGGAAGTTGTACAATTGCTGAAGTGGGCTGTGTTTAACATTCAGAGAAGCACTTTTTATAATGAGAGAATAAAGAGAGGCTTCTTTCCCTATTTTGGCTGGAAACAGATGAGAAGGCAAGAAGGTTAATCAAAGAGATGGGAATAACCACAAGTCTATAGTCTCCTGGGGAGCAGGATTGTGCCTATGGTTATTAAAAATGCCTCTTATGCAGCTGGGTCTTTTTTTAAAGTTCTATAAGCAGAAGTTCATTATAGCAATAAAATGTTCAAAAATATTCAGTTGCATATTTACAATGTATTTTGTTATAGCTATAAGCTGACATTCTACTCATTGACTACCAGCTTAGTTCACTCATTCTCAGTATAAATACATGAGTGTTCTATATTAATTTAAATTGTTTATATCTTAATATTGTTTTGAAACACAGTGATGATAGAAAAACATATCAGAAACATTTTGAAGTAAAAATGAAGTCACGAGAGTGGGGAAAATGTGATTTACACAAGGCAATAAGAGTCATAAACAAAACTACTTAAGACAAAACACCCTAATAACAATGATCTTTGCTCTCTTATAAATATTGTTAAAAAATATCACTGATACTGATTTTTGTGTTTGTTTACTGTCTCCAAAGAATATTACTTTTGTATCTTACTAGCTCTGTGATAATGGAGAAGTCACTGAACTCTGCATCTCCATATTCTCATCTGTAAAATGGGGACATTGCTTAATACCCTTATAAGATTACTGCAAGTCTCCAATGAAATAGTGTATGATATGTAAAGTACTTTCCAAGCTTTAAAGTGTTATGTCAATGAGAATTTGTATTTATTATTATTGTCATTTTAATTCTTCAGTAGATATGTGTGTATTCCTTCCAGTAGTACAGATTATAACCCATTCATATCCTAATTCCAGTAAGTGGTATAAGGTATCAGTTCTGTAAATGTTTGGTTAAAAAGCCTACCAAAACATCCATAGATTTAGAAGGATCTTCAGAGGCCATTTAGCTAAACCTCATTTTAAATTTGAGAATACTGAGATTCCAGTAGGTTGTGATTTGCCCAAGGTCACATAAAAAGAAGCGTCAAAAGAAGGTTTTGACCCTAGGTCCTCTGACTCCAGAATAAATGTTCTTTCCATTATATCACATTGCATCTTCTTCTGTATAGATCATATTTTAAACAATAAATCAATTAACTGAGTACACATTTTTGTAAGTTACATCCTACTGTCTTAAACTATGTTACAGATGAGTTGATGATCCGCTCCAGTAGAGGGAATGTTCATATCAGGGAGCACTCCACACTGATGAAAAAATTGGTCTAGACTTACAAAAGTTTAACTAAGAATTTACCTAGATTACTTATGTGACTTTGGTGTTTAGTAGAAGAAATAATTTTAATTCATCATGACTGCCAGTCTTAAGATCATAGGGTATCAGAGCCAGAAAAGAGTTCAACTCTTTCATTCTACAGTTGAGGAGATTGAGGCCCAGAGTCATGATATGATTTAACCTTTATAAAAGTGATAAATAAGAAATTTTGTTCTTGGGTTGAATATTTTTAATCTTGGCCAGGGCAAATGGCACAAAGGGTACTCTTAGATGGCGCTGTTACTAAGGAGGTATCTGGGTGAATTAGGTCAGGGCAATGGAGATTTTATTCCAGCTGCCATTTCGTAGCTTTGTGTTTTATCCATTTTCTCAGCTTTAGATATTTATGATATAGAAAGAATGCAAGTGCCACTGTTCCCTAATTCGGTAAATTCTAAATTTGGCACCTTGAGGCAGAGCCCCACTTGTTGATTCACCCTAGTTATATAATTCAGGTCAAGGTCACAAAGGAAGTTTAGTGGCAGGACCTGAACCTGATGGGACAGTGTCCTACCAGTATTGAGTAGGAAGATGTTCTTCTAACTAGAGATATTAGAAATAAATGGTTTTCTAAAAATGTGCTTTATTTTTAATTGTACACAATTTAATTTGTATTTTATTCAATACATATAATTGATTACTTTGTTTTTTATAATAATACCATGGTGGATGAAGGGGAAAGAACAAGAATATATTAAAAACTTACTGTGTGCCAGGTACTATATTAAGTGTATTTCAAAAATTATCTTAAGTGATGGCAAAACAAAAACATATTGATAAGTCTCTCTGTATCTAGCTAGGCTGGTCTTTGGGTTGCCAATGTATTATTGTTGGGACCATATATAAAGACTACCCACCATGACAGAACCTGTAATAGCAGCTACTCTAATATAAGATCTCAAGTCACCTCCATGCTGTGGTGGGTAGCATATACTTGTTAAAATATTAAGTAATTCAGTGTGGAAGAGAGACAAGATAATCATTTTTGTATTATTGGTGTCAGAAGGAGTGAGTTCTGAAGAGGTATTTGATAGTAGGATCAAGTGATAGGAATAGTAAAATTTTCTAAAAGAGGTAAAATTGAATAGAGGAAATAGAACTGTTTAAAATGCTAATTGAATTTCCCTTGAAAGTGGTGCTTACAAAGCTAGAGAAATCATCTTAATAGATAAAAGGAAGAAAATTCAGTTAAAACACATTCTATTCAACATTCTCAAAGGATGATTTTTTTTGGTAAGCATGTTTCTAACAGTACATAAGTAACAGAAAACAATCACTTGGATATTTATACTTTCTGGTTAGAATTTTATACAATTGTTAATGTTATTCCAATTTTGTATCTTTTATATAAATTGTATATGAGTTTTTTTCTTTTTCTTCCTTGTCTAGTTGAAACTCTACAGATAACATGATGTATATTGGCTGTTTCTACATCAGTAATGGTTTATTGTCTAACTTTTAGGTGAAAGTTGCTACCTCTGTTTATCTTATATACTTTATCTGCATTGTACCATGGGGGATTGTCCAGTGTGAGGGTCTAGAATAGTAAAGGACCTTGATTTAATATCGTATCAGGATCAGCTGAATAAACCTGGCATTTTTAATTTGGAAAAAAGACATATGGGGGCAACATGATAGTTCTCTTCAAGTATTTTAAGATCTCTCTCATTGAAGGTGGGATAAGACTCACTCACGAAGTAGGCTCAGCTCACTTTACTGCATAAATTCATACAGGTCTTCCCAGATTTCTCTGAAATCATTCCCTTTTATCTTGTCACATGATATTACTCTCTTATGTTCATATACAATAATTTGTTCAGTCATTTCCCAATGCATGGTCACCCCTTTAATTTTCAATTCTTTGCCACAATAAAAAAAGTTGGCTAAATATTTTTTTTCCTATATAGGACCTTTCTCTCTTTTAAAAAATTTCATAAATTTTTAGAGTATATTATTAAATATTAGTGATATTACTGGGTCAAAGGGTATGTATGCATAGTTTGATAACTTTTTGTATCGGGTTCTAAATTTTTCTTTGAGAAAGGCTGGACTAATTTATAGCTCCACCAACAGTGGATTGACGTGCCTGTTTGCTTGAAATTCTTCCAAAGTTTGTAATTTTCATTATTTTAATCAACTGATAATTTAATTAAGGGAATTGTGACAAGATAGTGGAATAAGAGATAAAACTACCCATCTCTCCCAAATTCCCCCATAAATCACTTAATTTACAATGCGTCAAAGTAAATTTTAGAGTGGCATAAATAAGTCAGGGTAAAACAGTAATCTTGCCTAAGATAACTTGGGAGGATTCTAGGAAAGATCTGACCTCTTGGCATGGTCATCTGACTTGACTGAAGCGCAGATACCTTTGGGCAGATGTTAGTCAACAATCAGCAAGCCCTGGGGTAGCTGTGTCAGTGAAGCTTTCCTGCCAGAGTGGTATGGAAGTTGGGCAGCTGGTTAGGGGATGATTGTGGGGGCCCTCAACTGGTGTTAGATTTGGCCCCAGGTGTACTGCCTAGACAGGGTCAAAGACTGTGGATGAGGAAGAGTGAGCATATGATGGTAAGAGCAGCTGCAGTGGGGCAGGGGCCCTGTTGGTTATAGTCACTCATAGGATAGCGGAGTCCCTGGTTTCGGTTCTAGGGAAGAAGGGTGAACTGATACTTGCAGCCTTCTGAGGAACCATGAGAAGCAAAAATTGGGGTGGCAATGGTGCTACAGGCCCTGGTTGTGACACAGCAGTAGAGATGAGTGCCTGAGGTCACTTATAGATCAAGATGTGAACTGGAGGAGCAGTGAACATATCTGACCAAGGATTATAGGGTATTAGAAGAACTAAGATATCAAAGACCCTCAGAGTTCAGAAAACAACATCACAAAAAACCTGAAGTCTGAGGCATTATCCCCCCATACCCTGGGAGCAGAGCCCACCTTTAACATAAAGTTAACAGCCAAAAAATGACTGTTTAAAAAAAAGAAAGAATCTGACCATAGATAGCTACTATAGTGATGGAGAAGATCAGGGTTTCAAACGGAAGACAAAATAGCTTCTTGTAAAGCTTCAAAGAAGAATGTAAAATGGTAATAAGCCCCAAAATAGTTCTTGAAAGATCTTTAAAAGGACTTAAAAATTAAATAAGACAGGGTGAGGAAAAATTGGGAAAACAAATGAATAATGCAAAAAAGGCAAGAAAATTATGAAAAGAAAATTAAGTAATTGGAAAAAGAGATCCAAAATCTTACCAAAGAAAATAACTTCTTAAAATTTAGAATTGGGAAAGGGGAAGCTAATAATCTCATAAGACATCAAGAAATAATAAAATCAAAAGAATGTGAAACATTTTATTCAAAAAGCAACTGAGCTGGAAAATAGATTGAGGAGAGAAAATAAGAATTGTCAGACTACCTGAAAGTTATGATGAAAAAGTCTATACTGTACTTCAAGAAATTATTGAGCAATTGTCCTGGATTTCTGGAACTATAGGGCAAATTAGAAATTTACACAATCCACTGATCACTACCTAAAAGAGATCCCAAAATGAAAATTCATAGGAACATTGTAGTTAAATTTCAAATCTCCCAGGTCAAACAACTAAAAAAAGTAATTGTGAAACATAAGTCATGGTAACACAAGATTTAACAAATTCTATATTAAAAGACTGAAGGGCATGGAATGTAATATTCCAAAGATTAAAAGAACTGGATTTGCAATCAAGAATAACCTACCTAGCAAAGCTGAGTCTAATCTTGCAAAGGCAAAAATGGATATTTAATGAACTAAAAGATTTTCAGGTATTCTTGAGGACCAGAAATGAACAGAAAATTTGACTTACAACAATCAGGAAAAGCATAAGAAGGTAAACATGAAAGATTAGATATTGGGGATTTAATAAGGTTAAGCTGTTTACTTCTAATATGGGAAAACTATATTTATAACTCTTAAGAATGTTCTCATTACTAGAGCTGTTTCTAAAGAGTATGCATACATAAAAGGCTTGGAATTGAGATAATTATGATGGTATGATCCTAAAAAATAAAGTTGAGTAAGCAGAGGCAAAATGAAGCAAATTCTCTTATACAAAAGAGGCATGAATGAAAGAACTCTTACAATGGCTAGGAGAATTGGGTGGAAGGCAGATAGTGTGCAAATCTTAGTAGGGTATAAAAGTTTTTTTAATTTTTAGAGAGATAGGAAGTCAAGGGTATAGGATAAGGGAGGGACTTTTAAAAGAGTGTGCAGATTAGGTCAGAAGCAAATTAGATTTCTGAGGAAGAATAGTACAAAAATAGAAGTTTAAACAATGAGGAATATAGGACGGAGTGAAATATGCAACTAGTAATTTTTACTTCAAATGTGAATGGAATGAACTTACCTATAAAATGGAAATGGAAGGCAGAATGGACCCAAATTCAGAACCCAACAATACATTATTTACAAGAGACACATTTAAAAATGTGAGACATAGAAGGAGTAAAAATAAAACACTAAGTTTATTATACATCAGCTGATGTAAAAAAAAGTAGGTGTAGTAATCATGATCTCAGACAGTGTTAAAGCTGAAATAGATTTAATTAAAAGAGATAAGCAGGGATACTTACATTATGTTAAAAGCTAGCATAGATAATGAAGTAATATCAATAGCATACATGCACCAATTGCCATAGCATTCAAATTTTTAAAGGCAAAAGTAAATAAACTATAGGTGGAAATAGCAAAACTACAAATTTGGGGGATTTCAAACTTCCTTTCTCAGAACTGGATAATTGACCAAAAAATAAGTAAGAAGAAGATTAATAGAATATTATAAATCAATTATCTTAATTATCTTAAGAAGATTAATAGAATATTATGTAAGCTAGTCATGATAGACATCTGAGGGGAATTGAATGGGACTAGAAAGGAAGATAACTTTTTCTTTTAAGTATGTGGCACATTTATAAAAGATAACCATGTATTAGACCATATAAACTTTATAGTTAAGTATAGAAAAGCAGAGATATTAAATGCATTCTTTTCAGATCATGATGCAATAAAAATTACCCTTAATAAAGGACTATGGAAACACAGATTAAAAATTAATTGAAGGCTATATAACCTAATCCTAAATAATGAATGAATTAAAGAACAAGTAATAGAGACATTTTATTAAGTGTTTGTTTTTATATTTTATTTAATTTTAATTAAATCAATCAAGCAATGGATTTATTCATATGAAGACTTATTTAGATAAGTTCTATTAGGTAGGTAATGATTATTTATAATTTAATTAAATATCTATAATTTAAATATTAAATATTTTAATAAAAATTTTAATTTCATGAAAGAGAATGATATTAATGAAACAATGTATCAAAATTTATAGTATGCAGCAAAAACAATAATTGGAGGAAAAATTATGTCTTTAAATGCTTATTGCAATAAAATAGAAAAAAAAGAACAGATGACTTAATTGAATATGTAATTAAAAAAACTAGAAAAAGAAAAAACTTAAAATCCCCAATTAAAATTAAATTTAAGATCCTTCAAATTAAAGGTAAGATGAATAAAATTAAATATAAAAACACTGAATTAATAATTAAAAATAGGGTTTGATTTTATAAAAAAATAATCAAATAGATAAGTCATTGGTTAATTTAAAAAAGAGACAGAAAAAGACCAAATTACTAGTTTCAAAAATGAAAATGGTGAATATGCCACCAATGCAGATGAACTTAAAGGAGTTATTAGGAATTATTTTGCCCAATTATATGCCAATAATTTTAAAAATTTAAATGAAATGAAAGAATACCTACATGAACATTAACAGAAGATGAAACAGAATATCCAAATAAATCTGTATTAGAAAAGGAAATTGAAAAGGTCATATATAAAATTCCTGAAAAAACAAAAGCATTAGGACTAGATCGATTTACAAGTGAATTATACCAAACATTTAAATATCAACTAATTTCAATGTTAAATTATTTGGAATAGGTAAAGGCATCTAACCAAATTCCTTTTATGAAACAAATATGGTGCTTACACATAAACTAGGAAGAATAATAACAGAGAAAGAATATTGATACCAAAATCCTAAATAAAATACTGGTTATCCAACTACAACAATATATCATAAAGATCATACATTATGGCCAAATGGGATCGATAACTAGAATGTAGGAATGCCAACAAAAGAAAAGCTATTAGCATAATTGATTATATCAATAACAATAGTAACAATAATCATATGATTATATCAATAGATTTAGGAAAAGTTTTTGACAAAATAAAATAATCATTCCTATTTAAAAGCAACAACCACTTGAAAGCATAGGTATAAATGAACATTTCCTTCAAATGATAAGAAACATTTACCTTATAACATTAGCAAGTATTATTAGTAAAGGAGATAAGCTAGAAGTCTTCCCCGTAAGATCTGGAGTGGAACTGGAATGCCCATTTTCACCAGTAGTATTCAGTATTGTACTAGAAATGCTAGCAATAGCAATAAGAGGTGAAAAAGAACTTGAATGAATCAGAATGGGCCATGAAGTAATAAAACTATTTTTTGTAGAGAATATGATGATATACTTGAAAAATCCTACAAGTTCAACTGAAAAACTAACTGAAACAATTAACAATTTTAGCAAAGTAGCAGGATATAAAATAAACCCACACAAATAATTAGCATTTTTGTATATCACCAACAAAATCCTTCAAGAAGAGATAATAAGAGAGAGTTAATTTAAAATAACCAGAGACAATATAAAATACTTGGAATTACACCTGGCAAGACAAACCCAGAGAGTATATGAGCATAATGATAAAACACCTTTTATGCAAATTAATTCAGATTTAAGTAATTAGAAAACTGTTTATTGTTCATGGGTTGGCTGAGTCAATATAAGAAAATGACAATTCTATCCAAATTAATCTACTTATTTAGAATCATCTCAATTAAATTATCAAAAATTACTTTATTTACCTAGAAATAATATCAAAATTCATTTGGAAGAACGAAAGGCTAAGAATATCAATGGAATTAATTTTAAAAAATGTAAAGGAAAGAGGTCTAGCAGTGCCATATCTTATACTGTATTAGAAGGTGGTAATTATCAAAACTTTCTGGTACTGGTTAAGAAATAGAATAGTGGATCTATAGAATAGAGTAGATTATACAATACACAGAAGTGAATGATTATAGTAACCTTGTGTTTGATAAATGTAAAAATTTAAGCTTACAGGATAAGAATTCACATTAGGGAAAACTGAAAAGTATTCTGGTATAAACTAAGTGTAGATCAATATCTTACACCATTTATCAAGATAAGGTTAAAATGGAAACATGACCCAGACATAAAGGGAAATGTCATAAATAAATTAGAAGAACATGGAACATATTCTCTATAAGATTTATGGATAGGAGAAGAATTTATGACTACATAAAAAGTAGCATTGTGAGACATAAAATGTATAACTTTGATTACATTAAATTATAAAAAGGTTTTGTATAAATAAAACCAAGGTAGCCAAGAAGAAAAGGAAAGCAGAAAATTGGGGGGAAATTTTATGAAGAGTTTTTCAGCTAAAGCCCTCATATCTCAAATTTATAAAGAACTTTGCCAAATTTATAAGAATATGTGTTATTACCAAATTCATAAATAATCAAAGGATATGAATAGACAGTTTTCAGATGGAGCAATCAGAGCTATATATAGTCACATAAAATGCTCTATATCATTATTGATTAGAGAAATGCAAATTGAAACAACTTTGAGATACTATCTCATACCTACCAGATTGGCTGAAATGATAAAACGGGAAAATGACAAATGTTGGAGAGGATGTGGAAAAAATGGGACACTAATATGCTGTTGGTGTAACTGTGAAATGATCAAACTGTTTTAGAAAGCAATCTGGAACATACCCAAACAGTTATAAAACTGTGCAAACACTTTGATCCAACAGTACCACTATTAGGTCTGTTTCCTAAGGTGAGCAGGAAAAAAGGAAAATAACGTATATGTTCAAAAATATTTATAGCAGTTCTCTTTGTGGTATCAAAGAACTGGAAATTGAGGGCATGCCCATCAAATGGGAGATGGCTGAAGAAGTTGTGGTATATGATTGTGATGGAATACTACTGTGCTATAAAAAAATGATGAGCAGGCAAATTTTAGGAAGGCATGGAAATGAATGAAATAATGAAGAGTGAAAATGAGAGAACCTTGCATACAGTAACACCAGTATTGTTTGGAGAGTAAATATGAATGCATAAGCTATTCTGAATCATATGAATATTCAAAGCAACTACAAAACACCTATGAAGAAAAATGCTATCCACCTCTAGAGAAAGAACTGATATATGGGACTATGCATTGTATAGTTTCATATCCATATCTATATCTATATCTACCATCTATGTCTACATCTATATCTATATGTCAAATGTTGGCCTTCTCTAGTTCAGGATTGAGAGGAACAGAGAGAAACAGCTTGGAATTCAAATGTAGCAAAAATACATATTTTAAAAAACCCGATAATCTTATGGTTATAATGTGGATCCTCAGAGTTGCTTTAATTTGCATTTTTCTGCTTATTAGTGATTTAGAACATTTATTTTTTTCACATGGCTACTGATAACTTGTATTTCTTCTTTTGTGAACTGCCTATTCACATTCTTTGACATTTATCTGTCAGGGAATGACTTTAATTCCTATAAATTTAAACCAATTCCTTATATATCTTGGAAAGGAGACCTTTATCCAGGAAGCTTGCTGTAAAGATTTTTCTCTCAGTAAACTCCTTCCTTCTAATCTTGTTTGTGTTCCATCCAAGGACTTTCTGAAATTTTCACAGTTAAAGACCTAAGGCCTGAATGTCTTGGAATTAACATTTCTTCAGTTTGTTAATCTCTTTATTCTGCTTAGTTCACATCCCAGGTTGTTTGTAGTAATGTTGCATTTGACTTTCTTTCAAAGTGTGGAATCATTGCAGCTGGGTTTGAATGGATAACTGAACTTGGGTAAGGCCTGAGGTTTTCTACCTTGGTAAAAGAAGAAAATTTCCATAACTATCCTCCCTTCTTCTCTGTTGACTCTCCTTATGTTGCATGACTAGGTTACATTCTTTTAATTCCCATGGATAATAATAGCAACAGCTGCTGGAAGAATGGTATTCATTGATGGCAATCAATGGTCTACAAGGAGTTTGGAATGATTTTCCAGGATAAGGCTTTTCTCAGATGGTGGCAGATTATAGTGGGTAGGGGCTAATATAAATAATAATCATTTGCCTTTCTGTAGTGACTTCAGGTTTACACTGTGCTTTCCCACAGTTGCTAGAGTTGTGTGAAATGTTTTGATGACAACAATTCAGGTACCTATGATATGACACCCCCAGATTTTGCCATCTATTTCTTACGAAGTTTTTTTTTTTAATGGAATGCTATCATAGGAATATATAGCTAATCATTCTTAAATGCGATAATTACTGCCAATTCCAAAAGTATACTGGAGAAAAGGTCTATTGTGAATCATATGCCATTCTAACAAGTCCTGTTGTATGAAAGCAATACAACCCAGTTTATTAAACTCATAGGGAGAGGTGATAGAGAAGTAGAGAGAACATTCAGGGACATTTTTTTTCTTTTCCTAGTGAAGGGAATAAAAAAGTACATTTTATGCTCTTTATCTCTATGGAGACTTTATTTTCAAAGCTACTTATGACTAACAGAAATTTTTAAAAATTATAAAACATACCTAATCTTTAAAGAATTTAGACAGTTACCATGAAGCATATTGTGTGGTAGAGTACATAAATTAATTTTAAAGCATCTTTTTATTTTCTTTACTCATTTAAAGTTACTATATTTTATCTCTTTTAGGGCAAGGTTTATTTCTTAATTTCCAATTTGTATTTCTGCTAGCCCCTAGCCCAGTGATCCTCACATAGAGGAATAAATAATCTGAATTTTCCTTAGTGTAGGGAGTTCCCAAGTGTAGCCTCTTTCACCACCAACCCTGCTATGACAGCTTACATTTAATAGCTAGCATTTACATAGCACTTTCAGGTTTGCAAAATGCTTTACAAATATTATTTCATTTGATCTTCCCAAAATCCATGGGAACTAGGTTCTGTTATGTCCA
The DNA here is from genome assembly GCF_028583685.1 of Petaurus breviceps papuanus. Lineage (NCBI taxonomy): Eukaryota > Metazoa > Chordata > Mammalia > Diprotodontia > Petauridae > Petaurus > Petaurus breviceps. The sequence goes on from NW_027187309.1 coordinate 746,232, forward strand.
TTTTATAGATGTAGTAACTGAGGCTGATAGAGATCAAGTGACTTGCCCAGGGTCACATAGATGGTGTTTTAGGTGGAAATTGACTAGGGTCTTCCTAACTTCAAGTCCAGCACTGCAGCTACTCTGCCAGACAGCTGCCTGCCTTAATTAAACTTAATTTAGTAGGTTGAGTCCTAAAGAGTTATTTGTGACTTATAGAGGTTAAAAAAAAACTTGATCTGAGTCACTTAGCCCATAAGTATCAGGGGTAGAATTTGAAATCTTTTTTCTTGCCTTCAAGCCATCTGCTTGAAGCTATCTGCTTCATCTAGCTATCTGCTACCCTTTGCTTCCTCTGTTTTTCACATAGTGGGTGCCTAATTAATATTTGATGTCAATTCAACTCAATTGTTGAAGCAGAAATGAGAACTTGGAATGGTATTATACATTTCAGCTTTTTTTCTTTCTTAACAATTTGGCATGACTTTTTTTTTTTTGCCTTTTTGGAGGGCAATTGGGGTTAAGTAACTTGCCCAAGGTTACATGGCTAGTTTTTTTGTGGTAAGTATCTGAGTCCGTATCCGAACTCAGGTCCTCCTGATTCCCGAGCTGGTGCTTTACTCACTGTGCCACCTAGCCGCCCCGACATGACATATTTTTATCAACCAGCGTTTTATGTACCTGTAAACCAGAGAATTGTTGAGGATAATCATAGTAAAAATCCTGTATAAATCAGGGGATTGTATTTTTATGTGTTGAATAATTGCCATAAAAATAATACATATTTTAAAATATTGTGAAATAGTCTATTTTTAGAACCCCAAAATTATTAAAGTGCCAAAGTGTTACATTAATATGTAATCAATTCGATGATTTAAAGTCCTTAATTAGAAAAAAAAAGTAATCCTAGGATCATAAACCTGAAAACTGCTTTTGTCTTTGAATTTTAGCCAAAATAGCACAAAGTTGATTTAATAAAATTTGATACAGGATTATCCCCTCTGTAAGATAACATTCAGCCCTTCTCTTACATGTCTGTTCAAATAGCCAAACAATGTTCTTCAAAAAAGTAGTCTCTAACAAGATATTTGCAGGCTTTGAACTAAAATGGTACTTTATAAATAATAAGTTAAGACAATGAATGGGTTATAAGGGAGAAAACAAAGAGATGCTAATCAATATAAAATCTTAAATATTTCTACTTATATTTTTAATATGCAGATAAGTGTATCTCCAATGTATTATAAAGAATTGCTTTGTGTTCAAACCATTGTCTATGGAATGCTTGAGGATTCTGGAACATGATGATGGACAGACTTTTTATATTGCTTTCTCATTGCCATTAAGCCATGGAGACAGTTCTCTCTTCATGTGCAGATTTATTTGGTTTATCCTATTTTTGTTCCCAACCCTCTCCCAAAGTTCCTTTTCTTTATTTATTTTATAACCCTCTTGCTTCTTCTTAATTAAAAGATAATGTCAGTAGAATAGAAAGTTGTCACAAGAGCATGGTCTCAAACTACTGGTTAGAACAGAAATATATATTAAAAAAAATAAAACTTGAGACCAAGCCAAGATGTTTAATATCAAAGCCAAAGACATTTATTCTGTGATAGTGTTCTATTCCATTGCCCTTATTTCAACTACTCTAAATGATTAATTATGTAGCCCTTTCTCTGCTATTGCAAACTGCAGCAGGATAGAACATTTTCTCCTATACTGGTTATGATCAAATTTGATATTATTTGTAGATTGGTAGTTTCTACACATAGAAACTACATTAATATATTTATCTAGGTATGAATCATACATCCAACAAGGAGGTGCCTATCATTTCATCTTTTATCATTTCAATTCATAGTGGCATATTTTGAGCCTTGTTAGCCTAGTTTTTGACCCAAAGAAATGAAGTTTGTTTCCACTGAATGTTTGGCATTTCTTATTTCTTTGATATATGAATCCTTTAGAAAGAGTCACTTGGATTAACAGTGATTTACAATATAGTTGAAAGGATTGAGACATACCACAAGTTAAGCTTTTCATGTTCAGTTCTCTTATTGATCATGGAAGAAAATGGCAGTGATTGAATGTTTCCAAATTGACAATGGGAATTTCAAATCCAGCTTATTGAAGAATTATAATCTTTTTTATTTGTTTATTTTTAGTTTACAACATTCAGTTCCATAATCCCTTGAGTTTTGAATTTTCTCCCTCACACTCTCCTCCCTCTTCTCCCCATGGCAGCATGCAATCAAATATAGGTCCTACAAATATCTTCACATTAAACATTAGTAAGGTTGTAAAGTAGGATTATAACCAATGGAACAGACAATGAGAAAAAAGAGAAAAATCAAAACACAAAAGAGAGAGAGCAAGTAGTTTGCTTCAGTCTGCATTCAGATTCTGTAGTTCTTTCTCTGGATGTGGATATCCCTTTCCATCATGAGTCTTTGGTAGTTGTCTTCTAGCCTTTGATTGCTGAGAGGAGCCCAATCTATCAAAGCTAGTTGTCACAATATGTTGTGCCTATAATTGTGTACAAAGTTCTCCTAGTTCTGCTCTCCTAACTCAGCAAGTCTCTCCAGGTTATTATGAAGTCCATCTGTTCCTCATTTCTTATAGCACAATGGTATTCCATTCCATTCATATACCACAGCTTGTTCAGCCATTCCCCAATTGATCGGCATCCCCTTTATTTCCAATTCTTTGCCACTACAAAAAGAGGTGCTATAAATAGTTTTGTACTTTTTCTACTTGTATGATTTCTTTGGGATATAGCCCTAGAAGTGCTGGGTCAAAGGGTATGCACTTTTTATAGCCCTTTGGGCATAGGTCCAGATTGCTCTCCAGAATGGTTGAATCAGTTCACAACTCCACCAACAATGCATTTAGTGTTCCAATTTTTCCTCATCCTCTCCAGCATTTATCATTTTCCAGTTTTGTCATCTTAGCCCATCTGACAGGTGAGGTGTGGTACCTCAGAGTTGTTTTGATTTGTATTTCTCTAATCAATAGTGATTTAGAGCATTTTTTTCATATGCTTACAGATATAATTAATTTCTTCCTCTGAAAATTGCATGGTCATATACTTTGACCATTTATCAATTGGGGAATGACATGTATTCTTATATATTTGACTCAGTTCTCTGTATATTTTAGAAATGAGGCCTTTATTAGAGACACTGGATGTAAAAAATTCTTTCCCAATTTTCTACTTTCCTCCTAATCTTCGTTACATTGGTTTTATTTGTACAAAATCTTTTCAATTTAATGTAATCAAAATTATCCATTTTGCATTTCATAATCTCTCCAACTCTTCTTTGGTCATAAAATCTTCCCTTCTCCATAAATCTGAGAGGTAAACTATTTCTTACTCTCCCAGATTGCTTAAAGTATCAATCTTTATACCTAGATCATGTACCCATTTAGACTTGATTTTGGTATCCGGTGTATGATGTTGGTCTATGCCCAGTTTCTGCCATACTATTTTCCAGTTTCCAAGCAGTTTTTCTCAAATAGTAAGTTCTTATCCCAGAAGCTGGGGTTTTGGGTTTATCAAACAGTAGATTATTATAGTCATTGACTGCTGTGTCTTGTGTCCCTAATCTATTCCAATTTCAATTGTTCTTTAAATGTTTTATAGAATTCACTAGCAAATCCATTTGGCCCTGGAGATTTTTTTTTGCTAGGGAGTTCACTGATAGCTTGTTCAATTTCTTTTTCTGAAATGGGGTTAACTATTTTACTTCCCCTTCAGTTAATCTGGGCAATTTATATTTTTGTAAATATTCATCCATTTCACTAAGAGTGTAAAATTTATGGGCACAAAATTGGGCAAAACAATTCCTAATTATTGTTTTAATTTCCTCTTCATTGGAGGTAGATTCACCCTTTTCATTTTTTATACTGGTAATTTGGTTTCCTTTTTTTTACCCTATAGAATAAAGATTTTATTGTTTATTTTTCCCCTTAAAACCAGCTCTTAGTTTTATTTCTTAATTCAATAGTTTACTTAATTTCAATTTTACTAATCTCTCCTTTGGTTTTCAATATTTCTAATTTAGTATTTAATTGGGGATTTTCCATTTGTTCTTTTTCTAGTTTTTTTCAGTTGCATCCCCAATGAAGGTTTATAATCTTTTTTTCTTGAACTCCTATCCTATAGTACCTCTAGGTCATCTGCTTTCTTGACTTCACCTAGATTTGCCACTGGCATTTCAAACTTCTAAATTTTACAATGAAACACATACTCTTTCTCCTCAAATCTGATTTTCCTCCAAACATATACTTCTTTGGAGGCCCATACTATCCTTTTAGTCATCCAGATGTGCAACTTGGGAGTCATGTATGGCTTTTCCCTCTTTCATTCCTTTTCATCCCTATATGATTAGTTGAGAAGTTATCCATTTTATCTGTACAACATTTCCCAGTTATCATTTCTTTAATCATATAGATACTCTCCTTGTTGAGGTACTCATCATCTCTCACATGGACTATTGTAATATCCTTCTAACTAGTCGGCTTTCTTTTAGTTTTTGCCTTCTCCATTACATCTTATATACAGCTAATAAATTAATATTTCAAAAATATAGCTCCACTCATGTAATTTCTCTAGTTTTTAGTGGTTTGCAAACTCCCTCTATATTAAAGTCAATTTTTTAGCTTGCATATAAAGTCCTCCATATTCTATTTCCCTATAAATATTTCTCTATATAACTACAGATTTCATATTCTTTTCCTCCATGCAATCTGACTTCCAGTCAAACTACTAATTGTTTATTGATTTTTTTCTGAATTGTTTTCTGAAATTATTTACTGAAAATTCCTTGAATTCCTACCTTCTTCAAGACTCATCTCAGATATGACCTTTTAACTCAAGCCTTTCCCAGTCTCATTCATTATTACTCTCAATTTCCTAAAATTATTTAGAATATGCTAAGTATGCTACTTAATATATACCATTTTTATATCTCTTATAGAATATAGCCTCTTTTAGAACAGATACCATTACATTTTTGTCTTTGTAGCCTCAAGATTGTGTATCATTTTTGTATAGTTGGTGTTTAATAAATTTTGGTTGAATTTAAAGAGAGAGGCTATGTACATATAAATGCCTAAATGGGGGCTATAGTTCACTAGATCATCAGTTAAATGTATCTTGTGACTGAGGTATTCATTTAACTTCAATAATTAATAACCTTCTCTTTCTGGGATTTTCATAGTTTGTGTCCTTGTTCAGATTAAGGATTTATATAATCTTTCTTGAATATGATAGCTGTTCATCAATTTGAAGATAGATGATGTCTCTTAAGTATTTTCTTTTCCAGACTAAATCTCTTTAGTTCCATCAAATGCCCCTCATTCAACATGAGTTCCCTAGAATCATTGAATGTAAGAGCTAGAAGAGACAGACCAGATTGATTCCTTTGGATATACTTCAGTGTTTTTCAGTGTTGATCTTCAAATGTGGCATTGAAAATTTAGTACAGCGTGATCAGAAAAGCACAGTGTACATGGGTGCCATTGGCACCAGTGTTTAAAAAAAACTAAGATTTTGTTAACTTTTTTCTTTGGGTAGTTACTTCATGCTGTTGACTCACATTGGCTTTTAATGAATTAAAGTCCCTATTTTTTTTTCTTTTAAAGCCACATTACTCTCATCATGTATTAGTATAGCTGATTTATTTTTAAAAACCTGATTCTTGACATAAAGAACCATTTTAAAATACCAGTCTTCTGGTATTCTTCTAGTAGTGTTGCATCTACAGAACTGTAATTTAAAATCACTTGGAAGCCATATTGGTTATGAGCAATCAGGCACATATCAAAAACACATTGTAAAGAAGAAATGGAATAAAGGCTGTCATCTAGAACTATAAAAGCAAAAAAAAGATGGAGTAAGTGGATAGCCCAAGTACCCTATGGATAGCCTTGCAGTGCCAAGAGAAAGTGATGAAAACACCTAACAGGTTGGTTGGATTCTTTGTGGTAAAATATGGGAGGATACAGACAAGTGTGAGAAGATGGAACTCATTAGATTGAAGGTAAAAGGACAAAGAGACAGCAGAGGATGAGATGGAAAAATAGTGTCATGGAAGGAATGAAGAAGAACTTGGTCTGACTTCTGGAGATAGTGGAGGACAGAAGGCCCTGATTTATTATGGTCCAGAAGGTCATGAAGAGTTTGACATGACTCAACAACAACAACAACAGAAAAGAATAACCCAGGGTTGGTAGTGTGAGGGCTTTCAATATCCAGATTTGGAGGATGCACATATACCAAAGAACTCACTCATCCATTTGAGTATTTGAGTTGAGAATATGTATGGGATTTTGCATTTATGTCATTAAATTAGTAGAAATCCAAAACTAGAATTTATCTCAGCCCATCAAGACCTTTTGGGATTTTAATTCTGTCATTTAGGATATAAGTTTTGTACAGTGTAGTGCTGGTAAATATTTAACAACAGATTCCAAAAAAATGTACATGTTGCCCACTCTTAAGTTTAATCTAAATTTTTATCATTTTCTCCCTTATTTTCTTAAGTTTAGACTGCTAAAAAATAAATCAAGCTCTCATTTGTTTCATTTTTCCAATTTTTGAGATGTAAAAATGTTCACGGTAAAATTTTAATAATTAGCTTTCATGAGCCAGTTTGAGCTGGCAATAGCACATTCCTAGCTGTATACTTCCATGCTTCAAGGATCCAGTGTTTAGTTAGTGTGCTATCTTCTGCTGAATTAGATCACAGCCCACATGTACCTTAGTATACAATCTAAAAGTTGCTGAAAAAAAGTAGCTGAAAAATAAAATATATCAGCAGTTAGTCAAACTTCTAGTGATCTGGGGTGGAATCTAACACAATAACACTTAATAGGGTCAAAGAAAAGTCTTTCACTTGGGTTAAACTCATTTTTAGAGGCTCTTTACAATTTGTTTCTACTCTACCTTTCTAGATTTCTTTCACATTGTTATGCCTCTACCTACTCTGAGCTCCAGTTAGAAAAGTATTCACCATCTCCTATATATACAATGCAATTTCTTATATTGCTGTCTTTGTTCACATCATTTTCTGTATGCCTTCTCTGGAGATTGAAATCCTACCTAGTTTTTAAAGCCCAGAACAAATGCCACTTTTTCTAATTCCTCCCCTTTACCTATAGCTGGCAATGGTCTTATCTTATCCTTGGACATCACGTAGTAATTTTTGCTTCTCTCATATTTATGATTTATTATCATAGCTAAAAATTAACATTCATGTAGCAATTTAAGGTTTGCAAAGCATTTTATACATATAATCAAGAAAGAATACTATCTCTAGAATCAGATACTTGGATTCACATCTTCTCTCTTACATTTACTACCTGTGTGACCTTGGTCAAGGCACATAATTTCTCTGGGTTGCAGTTTCCTCAGGTTTCAAATAAGAGAATCAGACAAGAATGGTCTCTGTCTTTCCTACTATCCATGAACCTATGAATCTCATTTGAGATGAATAGCATTGCCTATCCTATCTCCATTATGTGAATGTGGACATTTAGACTCTGAAAGATGGTGACTTTCCCATACACAGTAAGTGTGTCAGTCAGGAAGATCTGTGTTTGAATCCTAGCTCAGACTCTTACTAGCTGTATAACTCTGAGAAATCACTTACTTATCTGATCAGTTTCCTTATTTTTAAAACAAGAGTGATACTCATAGTAGCAATGTCATAAGGTTGTTGTGAGGTTTAAATGGGGTAATATGTATAAGGTGTTCTGTAAACATTAAAGGGCTAAATAAACGTGTTATTATTATTATCATTACTATTATTAGGCCATGTATTATATCCCCCAATAGATGGTATACTTCATGTCTTACAACAAGTATTTACTGAGCACCTACTATATGCCAGATACCTTCTCTAGGCACTGGGCATGCAAACATGAAACAGTCCTTGCCCTTAAGAACCTTATATCCTGCCAGGGGAGATGATATGCACATTTAGAAGTTTCTATAGAATATATACAAAATAAATTAAAAAAGTAATTTGAGGAGGACAGGTACTAGGAATTTGGGGAAATAGGAAAGAATTTCTTTTCTTCTTATTTTTTCTACATTGAATTTGTTTATTTACTTTTCGTTCACAACATTCAGTTCCACAGTCCCCTGAGTTAGAAATTTTCTCCCCCTCCTCATCTCCCCTCCCCCCAGGAAAGGATTTATTTGAAGAGTGAGCTTGAGCTGAGTCTTGAAGGAAACAAGGTTATAAAAGGCAGTTGTGAGGATAGAACATCTTCTAGGCATGGACAGTCATTGCAAAGGCATAAATATGGGAAATGGAGTTTCCTTTGTGAGGAACATCAAAGACAATCTGGCTGGACCTTAGAATACTATATAATCTAAGGAAGAAAAGTAATGTATGACAAAACTGGAACAAGTGGTTGGGCCTAGGTTGATATAGGTTTTACTTTAAGTGTCCAACAGGAATTTATATTTGATCCTAGAAGTACCTGAGAACCTGGATGTATGGTACTCCTTCTACCAACGGGAAACATGAGTTCTTTATTACCATCACAGTATGTAATGATAATAATAATAACTAGCATTTATATGGCATTTTAAGGTTTGCCATGCACTTTACATGTTATCTCAATGGATCCTCACAACAACTCTGAGAGGTAAATGCTATTACTATCCTCATTTTACAGATGAAAAAGTAACCTAACAGAGATGAAAAGACTTGTGCAATATTTGTAGAACCTATATCAGATTGCATGCTACCAATGGGGGGGTGAAGGGAGGAGAAGGAGTGGGAGACAATTTGGAACTCAAGGAATTGTGGAACTGAATGTTGTAAATTAAAAGTAAATAAATAAGCATTTTTTTAAAAGACCTGCCCAAGGTCATATACTTAGTATCTGAGACAGGATTCAAACTAAGGGCTTCCTAACTTCAAGTCCAATGGGTTATCCACTGTACCACCTAATGCATGTGTGATGTTCATGAATTGCTGGGGCTAGGAAAAGGACAGAAAGGAAACGAACTCTTCCCTTGGTGGCCAGCCCTTTGGTGATGAGCTATCCCAAAAGTGGTGGGGTTAGGTTTAGACTATTGCAATAGCCTGCTGATTGGTTTCACTGCTACAAGTTTCTCCTGACTCTGGTCCATCCTCTACTCAGCTGTCAAAGATATTCCTAAAGTGCAGGTCTGACCATGTTACCACCCCCTGCTCATTAAACTTCAGTGACTATCTTCTCCAAGATGAAATATAAAATCCTCTGTTTGGTGTTCAAAGCTCTCAACTTGCCCTTCTCCCACACCTTTTCAACCTTATTATGCCTTATACTAGGGGTGGAGAACCTGAGGCCTCTAGGCCACATGTGGCCCTATTGGTCCTTAGCCCTTTGACTGAATCCAAACTTTGAAGAACAAATCCCCTTAATAAAAGGATTTGTTCTGTTAAACTTGTACTTAGTAAAAAGGCTTCACCCAAGGACCTAGAAAGCCACATGTGTCCTTGAGACTGCAGGTTCTCCACCCCTGCCTTATATCTTTCCACCTCCCCCTCACCAAGTACTCTTTGATACAGTAGCACTAGTCTCCTTTCTGTTCCTTAAACAAGAAGCTCCATCTTCCCATGACAGCCATTTTTCACTGGCCATCTTCTGTCTAGAATTTTCTCCTACCTTCCATCTCTTGCACTCCCTGGCTTCCTTTAAATCCCTGCTAAAATCCCACCTTCTATAGGGAGCTTTTCCTGGTATACCTTAATGCCTTTCCTTTGATGATTATTTACAATTTATCCTGCATATAGCTTGTTTGTATATACTTAATTGCATATTGTCCCCTACATTAGGCTATGAGCTCCTTGAGAGCAGGGTCTTTCTTTTACCTTCCTTTGTCTCTTCAGTGCTTAGCATAGTGTCTGGCACATGGCAGCTGCTTAAAAATGTTTATGAACTGATAGAAATGACAAATGTCACTGGGTCCATATCCAAAGTTTTTCAGATTTTTGGGATCTACTAGAGTTTAGACTTGTTTGGTACAGCTTTCTAGAAACAAGAGTGATTTCTGTTTTATGAGGAGGTATTATAGGAGAACTTCTGTGAAGAAAGGATTTTTATGTGGCCTAAAAAAAGAAAATTGTCTTTCTTTAATAAAATGATCAGATTTTTGAATAATGCTTGTCAAATTAGTTTGAATTATTGCTTTTAAAACTACATTTCCGGGGCGGCCAGGTAGCACAGCGAGTAAGAGCACTGGCTCCAGTGTTGGGATGACCTGGGGATCGAATCTGGGCTCAGACACTTAGCACCCACCCAGAAACACCTGGCCGTGTAACCTTGAGCAAGTTACTTAACCCCAATTGTTTAGGGGTAGCCAGGTGGCTCAGCAAGTAAGAGCACTGGCCCCAGTGTTGGGATGACCTGGATCAAATCCGGGCTCAGATACTTAGCACCACACCCAGAAATAACTGGCCATGTAACCTTGAGCAAGTTACTTAACCCCAATTGCTTTAAAAGAAAAACTACATTTCCTCCATAAAAATATTTATTTTAGTTTTCATCATTCATTTCCTCAAGTTTTTGAATTCTAAATTTTCTTCCCATCTCATCCCTCCCCCACCCCAAGTTGATATAGGCTCAATCTCTACAGTCATATTGAACCTATTTTCACATTAGTCATGTTGAAAGAACTAGAACCAATGAGAGAAACCACAAGAAAGAAGAAAGAAAAAAAGAGAGCAAATAGAATGTTTCAATCTGCATTCAGGCTCCATAGTTCTTTTTCTGGATGTAGACAGCATTTTTCCATCATGAGTGCTTTGGAGTTGTCTGGGATCCTTGCATTGCTAAGAAAAGACAAGTATATCAAAGTTAGTTATCACACATTGTGCCTCTTTGTCTATACAATGTTCTCCTGTTTCTGCTTACTTTACTCGGCATCAGTTCATTCAAATCTCTTCAGGTAAAAATTATATATATTTATCTACCAGATTGTTTACCCTTAATAATTTAGGCAACAGTTTATAACAAAGATGTAGGAACCCAGAAGAGAAAAGAAGGAAGGGAGGTCTTTGGAGGAGAGAAAATAATGTCAATATGAGAGAAAGTGAGATAGAAAATGAAAACAAAAACCCAACAAAGCTCTATAAGTAGCAGGAGTGGGACCAGTTAATTAATAGGTATCTTTAGTGTTAATCATTGGCATCTGTGCCATAGCCAGGTTAGGGGGAAGATGAATTAGATTTGTTTTAGTTAACTGCACAGGGCAGAAGGTGGAGCAACAGGTAGAAGTTGAAGAAAAAGAGAGGTCAATTTAAACTCTTTGTAAGGAAAAACTCTAGCAATTAGGGCTACAAAAATACAATGGATGGAAGAGCATCACTGATTGTCTTTAAGTTGAGATTGTGTTACCACTTGTCTGGGATGTTGTAGAGGGTAATTCTATCCTGGTACAACTAAGATTAGATGACCTAGTCAACTACCTGTCCCTCAAATCTGTCATTCAATCTCCTATCTCTATTCCTTTGCATAGGTTGTTCCTCATGCCTGGAATACAGTCCTTCTTTACTCCTTACTTAGAAAATCCATAGTTTTTTTTTAGGTTCAGCTCAAACATTATTATCTATCATGAAGCCTGCCCAGATTCCCACACGCTACTGATACTCCACCATTACTTTGAATATTGTGTATATATTTGGTGTTTACATACACACACATGTGTGATTTCAATTATTAGACTATAAGCTTCTTGAGGGGAGAGGGTTTTTTTTGGTATCTCCAGAATTCATGTTCCTGGCACATACTAGGTGCTTAACAACAAATGCTTGTTGATTGATTTACTTTTGAGGTCTCTTGAAACTCAGATTCTTGGAAACCATTAGATTTCCCCTGTAAAATGTTTTTTTTTTCTAAATGAAGGCAAATATTATTTGTTACTTCAAGGCAAAACCCTGAGAATGTCATAAGAGGTTGAATATCCTAGAAATGTTCCAGAAAAAAGGGCTTATCAGTGTTTTTGAGCTACTCTGAAGTGTGACAGAGGGGGTCAGTTTTCCCATTTGATAATATTAGTTATGTGGGCACATTTCAAGAAGATATAGGAGACTATTTGTTAAGAATGTTTTCAAAAAGGGTTACTGTTTTGGGTATAAGTTGGGTTAGATGGCCTCTGAGGACTCTTTCAGCTCCAATATATGGTAGCATGTGTTAAATACCAAGAGAAAGGCACAAACAAATGATATTTTTGTGTGTATAGTAAGCCAGTAAAATGGTGGCACTGGTTAGGTTTTAGATTAAGAAAGTTAGACATTTATTTTAGGGTCTTCCCAAATTTAAAGTTTGGAAATCAGTCCCTAAATCAAAGCACATGTCTTCTGAACCTATTGTAATGCAAATGAAACTTTCACAGTACCCACAGTCACAATAAATATACCTGCATGGTGATTGATCACAAAATATAACACATTTTCCATATAGGAGACAGAAACAAAACATTTATTCAGACACCAGAAAACCAAATCCCAACACCAGGAAACTGAATTCATCAACATAGAAATTAATGCACCACAATGTAGCAGAGAGTCACATCATCCTTTAGCCTTTCCACAAACCAACACAAACCTAGTTGTCACAGCAGGTAGTAAAAAAAACAATTTTTACTCACAAGCCTGTCTGTCTCCCTCAGAAGCGTGCTCTCCTCCCAACCATCTAGTCTAGCTCTGACTCTTATCTTCCTGTGGGCTCTACTCTACTCTTCAGCAAACTCCTCCCACCACAGGTTCCATGTAATTACATTCAGCCTATTATGGGGCAGAGTTTATTTTCAAAGTAGGGAAGGTCTTCAAATTCCATAGGCTCATTAGGGGGTAGGGAACATCTTCAAATTCCCATTCCCATTACACCTATCTATAGAAGACTAACAATACATTAATATTAACAATACTCTTATCAAATACTTCATAAGATTCATGACTTTATCAGTGTGGTCCTTCCCTACTTGGATGCTAATTGTAACTCCTTACCTTTGTAAACAATTTATATCAGTTCTTATGGATAAAATAATGATTCGTCTTTTGCTGATTAGCCTTTTGACAATGAACTTCTCTGAACCTAGCTAGTGGTGGTCTCCTGCCCATTGCTTCTGTTTTGCCCTAGTTTAAACTCTATTGATTGCTTTATCTTTTGAGAACCTCGGGTTATCTCTGTACTTCAGTGAAGCAATGGAGGATATCAATGAGTGAACAATAAATCAGTGATCATTTGTATAAGTTTTTACCACAAATCTTAAGTATTATATTAGCTGGGCTTCCAAACCCATTATGAACTTAGTTGAATTTATTATAAATTCATTTGTTAAATGTAAGATTCATCACATTCATTTATGCAAATAGCTCTGGATTACATGCTGTTTTAGACTATTCATTTCTATTCCCTTCTATGCTCATAGGTAATTGAAAATCATTTATATTTTGGTTTGGAATACATTTCAGCACTGACATTTCAGTATGTGTGTGTGTGTGTGTGTGTGTGTGTGTGTGTGTGTGTGTGTGTGTGATGTATGATGTATGCCTGAGGTTCTGAGAATTCACACATTTGAAACCCAAATATGAAAAACCACAATGTGAAGATGTGACTTTGGAGGTGATAGAAAACTGCCCACTATCCCATCATGTTGCCTTAGATTAACTCCTTTTTTCAGTTTTTTTTTTTAAATTTCAAAGTGGAGATAGAAAGGGTCGCCTCTGGGATCTGTGCATAGGAGGCTGAAATTTGGCTTCAGCAGAGCTACTGCTTTTCTCCATTTCTTCTATGTCTTTTCTTCTTTTCTGTACTGTGGAAGTCTAATTCCATCTCCACCTCCTACTAGAAATCTGGCATCAGTTTTGTTTTTTGCTTCCCTACCTCTCAGCCCTCAAGGGGGAAAAATACTAATGGAAAATCCAATCAACCAACAAGGATAGTTTTTATCTATCTATGTGCTGTTTAAGTTATCAACTTTAAATTTTAATGAATTATCAGCTTGATTCTACTCAAGATTCAGTGAATCATTACCATTCTGCTCTTACCAACTTAATAGATTGTCTGATTGCATTGCATAAGCAAATCAAAATCTTTTAGTCACTTGAGCTTTAATAGAAATCTGAGACAGAATGTTACATTCTCAACAAACAGATTTGTGCAGATATATTGCCTAATGTCATGTTAGCATTTCTTTTTTCTTGGACAATTTTTGAGGAGTTGGTTAACTAATTCATTAGCAAACAAAATTGTTGATTTAATATATCCTTGTGTGAATGCTATTAGCAAGAGCCAGGGACCACTCTATGATAGTTCAAGGTATTTTATGATTTATTTTTATTTTTAAAATAAATTTGATGCTCCCTTTTACCTCAATTATTCTCAAATACTCCCAGTAAATTAATCACCCCCCAAAACAAAGAAACACAACTAAAACCAAAAGATGTAGACCACATCTGTCAATTTATGTAACATTCCATAACTACAATATCTTACCTCTTTTCTGTGAAAAGGTACACTCATATTTCTTTTCCAGAGCTAATATTGGTCATAAGGTTGCTTCTTGTTTATCTTCTTTTTAGTGTTCTTTTTGGTTGAATTATATTTTTTTCCAGAGATTTCATTTTAGACTCAAATGATAGAACATAGAGAAGAAAAAAAAGAAACAAAAACATTTCATAAACTTAAATAAAAAATTAGAAAGAAATAAAAGCATGTCATGTGCATAGCAGAACATGAGAGGATTCAAAATATGTAACAATAAATTTTCATTTCAAGAAAGCCTATGTGATAAATAATGCTTGTGTTGAGAATTGTCCATCTTTTCCTTGCTTCCTTGTGAATTTTCTTTTGTTCTCTGCTGTGCACTTTTTCACTTTGTTCTTTTTTTTCTTGTCCCCCAACCCTCCCCCACAAGGCCACAATAAAATTTAGACATGTTTCTCTACAGCTATAGATACATACATACACATATACATACATATACTTTCCTAAATCTATTCTACTCCTGACTTTTGTTTTTTATGTACAATTATATTTTTTGTTTCCTATCCCTTCTGCCTCCTCTACTTTACTTCTATCTACTACCTTGCCCTCCAATGACTTGCCTACCCTCCTTCAAGGATCCCTCACCTATCCTCTCATTACCATAAATCTAAACACCCTTCTATACCCCTATTTACCTATTCTCTCACCCTCCCCTCTAAACATTCCTCCCTTGTCCTCTCTCCCCTCCCTATGCTCCTATCATTTTATTTCTTTTGAATTTAGAAGACTATTATACTCTTTGAAATATATATAGGTATTATTCCCTCTTGAACCCATTCCCAGTGAAAGTAGGTTACCAGAACTACCAGCCCTCCTCCCCCATTTGATTCCTCTGTATCAATTCTCCCTTTTGTACCTCAAACAATTACTCTTTTAAAGCTGTTACTAAATGGTATTACTTTTAAAATTCATATCATTCTCAGGTTTACCCCAATATTTCTTATGAACTACCCAATTATTGATAAAAATGTTAGACATCCATTTACATTTTGCATATATAAAAAGTAAACAGTCTGTCCTTATGGGTCTGTTATATTCAGTCTTTGTTATGTACCTTATATTTCTCTTGGTTCTTATATGCTGAATCTTCTGTTAAGTACAGGATTTTTTTAAGCAAAGTCTTGGAAGTCTGAGAGTTTATTGAATGTCCAAATTTCGTCATTTAGGATATTTAACTTTGAAAGGTATGATATTTTTGGCTGGAATCACAGTTCTTTTGCTCTTTGATATGTTCTGTTCCAAGACCTACAGTTCTTTAATATCTCTGATGCTAGGTCTTGTGTAATTCTAATTGTGGCACCATCATATTTAAATTGCTTCAATCTCGATGCTTTTAACATTTTTTCCTTGCACTGGAGGTTTCAGAATTTCACTATAATATATAATGAGTTTTCCTCATAGGATCTCTCTTAAGTAGTGATTGATGGATTTTTTTTCTATTTCTAATTTCCCACCTTGTTCTAACACTTCAGGACAATTCACTTTGATTATTTCTTGTATTGTTGTATCAAGCTTCTTTTTTTGATCATAATTTTCAGTTTTTCCAATTGTTTTTAAATTTTCTCTTCTTGAACTATTCTCCAAATCTGTTGTTTTTCTTAAAAGATGTTTCACTTTCTCTTCTCTTTTTTCATTATTCATATTTTACTTAATCATTCCTTGGTCTCTTATAATTTCACTGGCTTCACTGAACAATTCTAATTTTCAGGGTGTCATTTCCTTCCTTAAGATTCTGAATCTCATTTTCTAATTGGTTAATTTTCCTTTCATGCCCTTCTTGTTTTCCTTGGATTATTCTTCTTTTTCTTTTCTTTTCTTTTTTAGCTTTTCCTACATCTCTAATCAATTGATTTTTGAAGTCTTTTTAAAGATCTTCTATGAATTCTTTTTTGGGCAGGTGACCATTTGACATTACTCTTTGGGGGTTTCTTAACTTCAATATCCTCCTCTGGGGATGAATCCTGGTTATCTCTTTCCCCTTAATAGGTTTCTATAGTTGGATTCTTTCTCCTTTGCCTGTGTGGTTTTTTTTTTTTTTGGTGGTAATATCCTAATTATTTGTCATCACCTCTAGCCCTGGGGTATGGGAAATTGTGCTTCTTGCCTCAGATCTTCAGTTCTCCCCTCTAGCCTGAAACCAAAGCCAAACCTTCAGTCTCCTGTAAGTGCCCAAAGCCAGGGGCTTTCTGCCCCACTGCTTCTGCACTCACTGGGGATGTGCTGGTTCCTTCTTGCCCCTGCCGCTCTGGGCAGCACAGCTGGGCCTAGCATTCCTGGTCAGCAGAGGTTTCTTCAGTCTTCTGTGGCTCAGATGCCCAACTCCCCTCACTATCCCCGGGATAACAGTTCTGGTGACTGGGGCTGAGGCACCTTCTCAAACCAACTAACCCCAGGGTTCACAGGTACTTGTTTAAGAGGCTACCAGCTTGCTGTTAAAATGGAACCTAGCCTAGAGGTGTTTACTCTTCACAGGAACCAAACCTCTTCTTAAAAGTTTTCTTCTGATCTTTTCAAATTATAGGGGAAGGGGGGGTTTATGCCCTGTTCTTATTTATCTCCACCCACACTTTGTTCACCCTAAAGTGCTATTATAACTCTTTTGTGGGGGGAATTCTTGAGAGCTCAGAATTTTTTGATCTACTTCACCATCTTCTCAGAATCCTCCCTCTTTGGTTGCCCTATTATAGGCATTGTGTACATTATTCTCTTGGTTCTGCTTACTCTGAATCATTTCATACAAGTGTTCCCATGTTTCTCTGAAAATTCATATTAGTTATTTCATATGATTCTATTTCCATTACATTAATTAATGGTAACTTGTAAAAACTGTTCCCCAGGCAGGGGGCATACACATTATTTCCAATTTTTTTATTGCCACAAAGTGATAGCTTAATATTTTGTTGTATATAGACCATTTTTAAAAATCTCTGACTTTTTATGAGATATATGCCTAATAATGGAATCTTTGGGTTAAAGGGGCTAAATTAAAACCTTTCTCAGACTATTGTGGCTCTGACATTCTTTCCATCTCTCCCTGATTACCCCCTTCTTGTGTTGAATCCTAGTGGGGTCTCAGAACCAATAAATCTCATGAATCTGGAGGTGTAGGTTCTCAAGGAACACTTGGAGGTGCAGCTAGTGATCAACATTGGTCTCTGCCAGCCTTCCTTCTTCCTATAATTTAAAATACTTAAGAATTTCCTCTCAGTTTCTTTCACACCACGGAAAAATGTCTGCTGAAAAGTATTCAGTAGCTCCCTGCTACCACAGGGGAGGGTTCAGACTTCTTTGCCTTGGCATTCAAGGTTCATCATCATCTGGCTTTATGCTTTTTTCTGTCCTTATTTCATATCAGTCCAGTCAACATACTATGTTCCAGCCAAATGGAACGACTCTGTTCTCTTAACATTCCCTGTTATGTCCTGGATTCACAGATTTACTTATGCTCTTGAATCTAGCCCAAGGCTGGGGAAACTGCTGCCTCAAGGCCACATGTGGTCCTCTAGGTCCTCAAATGTGGTCCCTTGAAGTTTAATGTTACCTCTTATATTAGAGGTTCTCAAACTGGGGGTCCATGAACTTCCTTCCTTCCTTTCTTTCTTCCTTCCTTCCTTCCATCTTACCTCCTTTCTTCCCTCCCTCTCTCCCTTCTTTCCTTCCTTCCTTCCTTCCTTCCTTCCTTCCTTCCTTCCTTCTTTCCTTCCTTCCTTCCTTCCTTCCTTCCTTCCTTCCTTCCTTCCTTCCTTCCTGCCTTCCTTCCTTCCTTCCTTCCTTCCT
>NW_027187309.1:764640-823983 GCF_028583685.1 Petaurus breviceps papuanus
CCTCCCTTCCTTCCTTCCTTCCTTCCTTCCTTCCTTCCTTCCTTCCTTCCTCCCTTTCCTTCCTCCCTTCCTCCCTCCCTCCCTCCCTCCCTCCCTTCCTCCCTCCCTCCCTTCCTTCCTTCCTTCCTTCCTTCCTTCCTTCCTTCCTCCCTTCCTTCCTTCCTTCCTTCCTTCCTTCCTTCCTTCCTTCTTACCTCCTTTCCTCTCTCCCTCCCTTCCTTCCTTATTTTCCTTCCTGGACAGTAGGAAGGACAGATTAGAATATTAATGCATATAAAATAAATTGACTTAGAAAACACAAATAACTTCAAGGGACCATGGAATGATAAGGCTATGGCTTAGTAGAATTGGGCCCTGCTGTCATGTATACTCTCAAAACACATGAAGCCTTTCATTATTTTTTCTAGTAATTATTAGTAAAAATCCACTTTTTCATCTTTGTATCCCCAGAGCTTAGTAAAATGCTGGCACACAGACTGCACTTAATAAATCTTTATTGACTATTGACTTTATCCTGTCTGACATGGGACCATAGGGAGCTCCTAGTTGTTGTAAGATTATACAGAACAAAGTCAGTTCTCTGACTTAAGTGGTTTACTCTTTTTTTAAAAAAATCAATCAATTAATTAATTAATTTACTTTTAGTTTATAAGATTCAGTTCCACAAGCTTTTGAGTTGCAAATTTCCTCCCTCTCCCTTTCCTCTCCCCTAGCCCCCTCTGGTGGCATGCAATCTGATATAGGTTCTACAAATACCTTCACATTAAACATTAGTCAAGTGGTAAAGAAGGATTATAACCAATGGAATGAACAACAAGAAAGGAACAAAACAAAATGAAAGAGAAAGCAAGTAGTTTGCTTCAATTTGCATTCAGACTCTGTAAATCTTTCTATGTGGATAGTCTTTTCCATCATGAGTCCTTTGGAGTTGTCTTATACCCTTGCATTGCTGAGATTAGCCCAGTCTATCAAAGTCAGTCATCACAGATACCATGTGTCTGTAATTGTGTACAATGTTCTCCTGGTTCTGCTCCTTACTGAGCATCAGTTTATTTAAGTCTCTCCTGGTTATTGTGAAGTTTGTCTGCTCCTCATTTCTTATAGAAAAATCAATGTTCCATTACATTCATATACCACAACTTGTTTAGCCATTTCCCAATTGATGGGCATTCCCTTGATTTCTAATTCTTTGCCACCATAAAAAGAGCTGCTATAAATATTTTTGTATATATGTATGATTTTGTATGATCTCTTTAGGATACAGCCCTAGAAGTGGTATTGCTGAGTTGAAGGGTATGCACATTTTTATAACCCTTTGGGCATAGTTCCAAATTGCTCTCCAGAATGGTTGGATCAGTTCACAACTCCACCAACAATGCATTAGTGTTCCAATTTTCCCATATTTTCTCCAGCATTTATCATTTTCCTGTTTTGTCATGTTAGGCCAATTGACTGGTGAGATGTGGTACCTCAGAGTTGTTTTGCTTTGCTTTTCTCTAATCAATAATAATTTAGAGCATTTTTTCATATGATTATAGATAGCTTTAATTTCTTCCTCTGAAAACTGCCTGTTCATATACTTTTCCACATCAATTGGGGAATAACTTGTATTCTTATAGATTTGACTCAGTTCTCTTTATATTTTAGAAATGAGGCCTTTATCAGAGACACTGGTTATAAAAATTCTTTCCCAGTTTTCCATTTTTCTCCTTATCTTGGTTACATTGGCTTTGTTTGTACAAAAACTTTTCCAGTTAATGCAATAAAAATTATCCATCTTGCATTTCGTAACACTCTCTATTTCTTGTTTGGTCATAAAATCTTCCCTTCCCCATAAATCTGAGAGGTAAACTATTTCTTGCTCTCCCATATTGTTTACAGTATCAGCCTTTATATCTAGATCATGCTCCCATTTAGACTTGATTTCAGTATCCCGTGTAAGATATTGGTCTATGCCCAGTTTCTGCCATACTTTATCCCAGTTTTCCCAGCAGTTTTTGTCAAATAGTGAGTTCTTATCTCAGAAACTGGAGTCTTTGGGTTTATCAAACTGTAGATTACTATAGCTGACTACTGTGTCTTCTACACCTAATCTATGCCACTGATCCACTACTCTATTCCTCAACTAGTACCAAGTAGTTTTGATGACTGCTGCTTTACAATACAGTTTAAAATCTGGTATGACTAGGAATTGGTTTACTCTTATGTGAAATTTTATCCAGGAACTTAAATCATTTTGCTATGCCACATGATTTTGTTGGGAGATATGTCATAAGACTAAAAACTTAAGACAGTTTTGTTTAGCTGAGGAAAATCCCTCTTTAAAAGAGCCTTCAGTTATCTATAAGTTTTTAGCTTTGGTGAGAAAGAGGAGAATCACAAGAAACTAAATGATGATCAAGGATTTATTAGAAAACCAGTAATTTACAGGGAATGCCTTGGGGTCACTACAAATTCAGTTCCAGCTGTTATACTTTCTACAGCAAGTCTTATTATGCAATGAAAATTAATACTCACAATGATGACTGTGAGGCTCCTCTCTAGCCTAAATGACATAAACTTAATAAGGCATGAAAAGATACTTTGTATATAGTATAAAGAGATATTTAACAATAGAAGTTGAAACAAAAAAAATCAGCTAACTCCCTCATTCCTTGCATAATCTGTTAATCAAGAATTAACTACATTAGCAGAATTTACAGTACATTGAGTTACTGTAGACTGAGCCCAAATGATTATTCTTGTGAATGTCACTGCAATCCATCAAAAATTGAACACTTACTTTATGAAAGGCATTGTTATAAATATATAGGAGCATACATGATGAGGCAATGTGGTGGTAGGTAGAAGAGATTAGTAGGAGGAAGACTGGGTATTTAAATCTTCTGACTTTCCCTGGCTCAGTCCTCATTGTTCTTGACCTTTTGGCAGCATCTGACACAGTTGATCACCTCTTCCTTACAGAGAGAGTTTCCTCTCTAGGTTTGAACAACATTGCTATCTCCTGGTTCTCTTCTAACCTGACTGCTCCTCTGATATTTCAGAATCATAGAATATGTGGAGAGAACTTTTGGGATTTATTGAATGGTGAGGAGGCTGGATAGTCAGACCTATGCTATTTTGGCAGATAAATGGAGGAATGCTTAGAGTTGGAAGAGACCTGAGTAAGGGAGATCAACGAAAAGGCAACTATTACAATATTTCAAACAGAGGTAATGAAAGCTTGCACCAAGGTGGTGGTTATATGAGTTGATAGAAAAGGTCATTTATGGGACATGTGAAGGTGATGAACAGATGGGATATACGGGGAAATATAAGGGGGGAAGGAAAGAAATGTGTATTTATTAAGTCCATATTATATGCAGGCATATAATTATTTATAATATTTATTTATTTATAATTATAAATAATTTATTTGATCTTCACATCAATCCTGGAAGGTAGATACTATTATTTATCCACATTTATAGTTGAGGATCCTGAGGCAGATTGAGGTTAAGTGAATTGCACAGGGATACATAGATAATAAGTGTTTGAGTCTGGAATTAAAGTCACATTTTTCTGACTCCAGGTCCAATGTTGTACCACCTACCCTTCCTGAGTGAGGGATCAAATATGACACAAAGGTTTTGAACCTGGGTGATTGGGAGCATGGTGGTGCTTCTGTAACCGTACTAAAGGTAACTTCAAAAGAGGCACAGTATCAGATCTGGAAAGCTATTGTCCAGGCCTAGAATGTACTCCCTCTCTACCTTTGCTTTTTGGAAACTGTTGTTTCTTTCCAGAGCCAGGTTAAGCTCTACATTCTCTATGAATGAAGTGACTACTAAGCATTTACTATATGCAAAGCACTGTGCTAAGTGGTGACATTACAAATGGGAAAGTAAGACAAGGAGCTCACATTCTAACAGAAACACCACATTTGGAAAGTTTCAGTTGAAAGTCAGATGGAAAAATCCCATGATTCTCAATGTGCAATGACAAAGCTAATGCAATGCTTCTTCTTCTTCTTTTTATTTTTGAAAACAAAACAAAACAAAACAAAACAACAAAATACAAACCAGGAAGGTTTTATTCACAAAAGGTAAAGCTAGTGGACCCCTCAACCTTACTGGGCTGAGTATTGGGGTGGGAAGGGGAGCTCTGGCTCCACTACTTACCAGCAATGAGTGGGTTCCTGAGGACCACGATGACTGAATCTCCCCTCTGGAACATCTTGGAAATGTAATGATCATTGTTCACTGGTTTTGTTTTTTTCTTGCCTTTGCCACTTTTGGGTACCTCTGTCCACATGCCTTTCACATTCTCCAAGACAGCATGGCAGTGCCTGTCAAAGGCCTTCACTCGGCCCAGAAGTTTTTTCTTGTTGTGGCAGTTGAAGAGAAACTGGGTGTTGTTCTTCACTGAACTGGGAGAGCAGTGCCCTGAGCCCAATGTGAACTCCTCCCCTTCCCCATCTGCAGCTCCTCAGGGGTCATCTTGCTCTTGGGTTTGTTTAAGAGACTCATGGTAGCGGTGGCCCCTGAGAACTTTGCAGTCCTGCCTTCCTTGTGCTGCGGCTGCCTCTGTGCTCTGGCTCCACTATTGCTGCCACCACAATGCTTCTTTTTAAATGTCATTATTTAATGTTACTATTTATAGGGCTCTTGGGTTCAAGTTTCTGGGATTTCCCTTTCAGGGTCTGAAGAAAGATAATAGTTCGACTGGGCTGGCACCTAAGCCTCTTTTGATCTCCCCTATTTCTAGTGTCCCCTTTCAACATTGACTTGAATTTGTTTTGTGTATGTTTATTTCTGCGTTTATGTTATCTTACTTTATATGATTGAGCTCCGTTAGGGGAGACACCATTTCCTTTTTTTTTTCCCCTTCTTTATATTCTCAGCCCCTAGCATAGTGGTTGGTGCATGCATACTTCTTAAATGCTTCTTGATTGATTGTTTCAGATAAAATGAAGTTATTTTATCTTCTTGTATAATTAAATTTTAAAGAATAATATCAGGGTAGCAAATTGTTTTAGGGCCATTTATTTCTCAGTTTTGTGGAGAAAGATAAGAAGAATGACATGAGTGAGGATAATAATGATAGCTCACATTGAATTATGATATCCTAACATTAATAGGAAACTTCTCATCTGTCATCTGTGGCTATTTGATAAATGGGAATATAAACATAAAAAGACAAGATGTTTGAAATTATTGCATAATATCTAACACTAGAGAGCTTAATTCTTTCTAAAGCTTTCTATGGTTAACTATTACGTTTGTTTTTTTTTTTTTTTTTTGGAGAGGGGCAGGTAGGGCAATTGGGGTTGTGACTTGCCCAAGGTTACAAGGCTAGTAAGTGTTAAGTGTCTGAGGCTGGATTTGAACTCAGGTCCTCCTGATTCCAGGGCTGGTGATCTATTCATTGTACCACCTAGCTGCCCCTAACCATTACTTTTTAAGGTAGCATTGGATGACCATATATGTATTCTCTAAATGATTTTTTTTGGTTACAGGTTATGATTTCCCCACTAAAGTCATAAATCAAAAATCATAAATACTTCCTGATATTTTTAAAAGCAATTGGGGTTAAGTAACTTGCCCAAGGTTACACCGCCAGTTTTTTTGTGTGGGTGTTAAGCATCTGAGGCCAGAACTGATTCCGGGTCCTCCCGACTCCGGGGCCGGCACTCTTACTGTGCCACCTAGCTGCCCCTGATTTTTTGGTACATTTAATTGCTCTAAGAAGACTTCCTCTGACCTTTCTTGTAGCATTGTCAACAGCACTAATGTTTCATGTGAAGTCTTGGCTATATGTTTTTAGAAACTTTAATTAAATTAGAAACTAATTAAATTGCTATTTTCTGTTTTTTTACATCACCTTCATTTTGAAATATCCTTTTCCCTCACACAAAGAGCTATTCTTAAAAATAAGGAATAAAAAAAGAGGAAAAATCAGTTCAGCAAAACTAATTAATGGATTGAATTGAGTCCAATAGTGTCTTTCATATTCATAGTTCCCCTTCACCCTTCTGTAAAGAAACTAAGGTGGTGAATTCTCATATTACTTCTTTATAGACAATCTTAGTCCTTACAACTGCAGTGTTCAATTTTGATAGTTCTTTTTGTTCACATTGTTGCAGAACTGTATATTCTCTTAGTTTTGCTTGTTTCACTTTGTATCAGTTTACATGTCTTTCTATGCTTACCTGTTTATTTACAGATTCATTATTTCTCATAGTATAGCAATATCCCATTTCATTCATGTACCATAATTTGTTCAGCCACACCCCTCCCCCCAGTCAATGAACATGTACTTTGTTTCCCTTTCCTTACTAGGACAAGAAGACTGCATGTATTTTAAAATTCACTGATTGGAAATTAGGTGGGAGGGTTGGGCTAACTTTAAACATTTTACTAAATGTTTGCTGACAAAATCCTTTTAGTTTTGGTAAAGTTGTTGCTGCAGTCAATTTTGCCTTTCAAATTTCAGTTCAATAAACAATTATTACTGTACCCAATGCTGGAGTTACAAAGACAAAAACAAAAGTCTTAGAACTTAAGGAACTTGGGCTTGAGTAGAACTGTAACTATAGTAGGGTGACATGAACTTTTCCTTTGGGTGAAAGTGCTTGAACTCTTCTAAGGATAAAGGTATGGGCAGAGTCTGGTGATGAGGCAGAGACAGAGCTGCACACCTTTAGTGGAGGACAGAATAGTGAGAGTAGAGTAGCAGCTTTGGTCATTTGGGGAAAGCAGACCAAGGATGGGACTGGACAAGCCTAATTCTGTCCTCTACTAGGGAATAGGAGAGCTATTTTTCATCCAGGATCTTCTCCATCAATGCACATACATGTATCTACATGCATGTGAATATGTATATATATACATATGTCTCTATATAGAAAACATACCTTCACACAAACACACACACACACATATATACATACGAACACACATATTGCACACACAGTCTATCTCAGCTGCTTTTCCTGGCTTCACCATCTTCTTTGTGTCACAGATTTGTTATACATGATGTCTATGCCTTCGTATAATTTGTTGATAAAAATATGAACAGGATAGGATACTGGAACACTCTACTAGAAATCTCTATCCAAGTTGACTTTGACCCATTCATGATTACTCTAGGTTCAGTCAGTGAAGTAATTCCACAATCCCTGAAAATATGCTATCTTCTATTCCACACTTTCATATTTTTCATAAAAAAGCATGAACAAACATGTGATGTTTTCCTGAAATTCAGTCATACTATTTAAAGTCAGTGATTGCTGAAAGGTGTTCCATGGCACTTTCAGATAGGTATGCTGAGAGCCTTTTACATGCCCCAGCTCTTCTTCCCAGTTACAATTTGTTAACTGCTTTTCCTGGTATGGCATTGGGAGTATCACAGTAGCAACTCATCTTTCAGTGTGGCAAGGCTATAGGCTTCACTAGTAGCCCTTGGAAGGGAAAGAAAGAAGTAATGGAAATGCAAATTTAAAGATCTTCCCTGCCCCTAGGCTAAAGTGCACCTGGAGCCTGGGGTGGGATGCTTGTTTTTCAGTAGATACTTTTTGATTGGCCAGTGGGTCAATAAGTTTGTTACATTCTCTGAGCCTTGAGAAGGCTATATAAGTCCTGATGTGTAGCTTTGTTTTGGGGCTCACTTTGAGAAGTGTTCTGTGATTTGATCTGGATTGTGGGAAGACGTTGTTGAGAGAGGCACCCCCCTTCCCCCCCACCGCTTTGAAAAACCCAGATGTTGATTTGGTATGGATGTAATGGTCGGACAGTTTGGAAACTGTTTACTTGATCTGTTTCTCTGTCTTGATGATTCTGTCTGTATATTCTGAAGTTTGGGGTGCTGACCTTTTCCCCCTGAACTAGGTAAACAACATATGTTTGACTGATTAAAGTAAGCTTGTTAACCCATTTTGAGTTGCTTTCCTTTAACAAAGCAGATCCAAGAACCTGTGTTGGCAGCAAACACTGGGGACGCTTGGGATGTTTGCTGATACAAAAGAAGAGGGTGAAAAGGAAAATATAGTATGGGAAGGAGGAATGGCAAAATCTCATGGCTTAGGTAATGTGTCTGCAAGCCTCAATACATGTAAACCTTTCTTTATTGCTGTCTTAAACATGCAGTATGCCACAGTACCTAATAATAGAGTCTTGTGCTTCAAGGGATAAAAAAATCTTCAGAACCACTAGTTTGTGATATTACTCTACCAGTTGAATAACCTTGTGACAAAAGGAAATTCTAGCATGATCTGTTGGCTACTAACCAACATGGCTTCATCAAATTCATAATTTCCCTTTACTCAGTGCTTACAAACCATCTCTTTAATCAGAAATTTTAGAATTTTACGAGGAATAGCTCAAGGGTCTATAGTTTGAAGAGTTCATTCTCTACCACTTAGAGAGAGAGGGAGGGAGAAAGAAAAGAAGGAAGAAAAGGAGGAAAAGGAGGAGGAAGAGAGACAGAAAAATAATTTTTCCTTTCAGTCCTTTAGTGGCTCTCTTTCATGGAGATTTTCCTTTCTTTCTTTTTTTCTTTTGCTTTTTTTTTTTTGGAGGGTGATTTTTCATAAATCACTTACAATGGTTCAACACTCATGTGAGTCAATTCATTGAAGACCCTGAAAGACAGTTCAACGTATGATTCCCTAGGTGCCTGTTAGCAGGGAGGCACTCCCCAGCAATATTCCACTCTTCTTCTTCTGATCTAAGTTAATGGATGATGTATTTCTTAATGATACCTATGGATTATTCATCCTTGAAACACAAGAAGCCATTTTTCCTTTGTTGGGTATCATTCTCCCTTTTTGGGTAAGGTCTGATAATTTATTCTAAATGTTCAACAGTTTTTTGTCTTCCCTTCATTCTTTTACTGTCCAATCTCCTTTTATTGTTCCCTTATATGTCTTCAGATTCCTGTATTTTTCCTATATTTTCCAACTCTTTGAAGTATTTGTTCCATTCTTTTAATGCACTCCCAATTATTCTTGCTAATATGGAGAGCAAAGAAGTGTTCCTCCAATATTTCATATTCACTTTCATATTCACTTATGTTAAGGAGTGCATCATAGCTGGTTGTTACTTGTCAAAGTCAACCTTACTCTCCATATTTGCAGAAAATTAAAGCCTTACTCATAACTTTTATGGAAGACAGAAGCAAATTATGTATTTGCCATATGTGTTTGTCATATTGGATGCCTAATCACTGGGGCCTTCCTGAGAAAGGCATTATTTACAATAATTTTAGAGCCTTTTCTTGTAACATAAAGATAACTTGCTTAGCTGCCTTTGATATGGACTAAGCATATTCCTGCCAAATCTCCAAAACAAACAGAAGGTTCCCTGACTGTTGTCGGCAAGATGGTATCAGATGGAAATCAATTTTTTTGTGTTATAAAATATTTTGAGGGATCTGAAAATGACCCATAGTTTTGAGGAAAACTCTTCAAGTCTTTGGCTAGGTATTTTTTGAACCCTGTTGCTAATGTAACTGAAAAAGGATTGGCAGGTGTGTGAATTGAGAATGGTTTTGAGGTGAAGAGGGTGGCAATAGGGTGAGGACCATAGTGTGATGAGAATACAAATCCTGCCACATATAATCACCCTATGATTGGTCCGTACCTCTTTGCTATGCAGTTGTTCTCTCCATGTCTGTCCCTTTGTCTCTAGCTTTCTTGTAATAATTCCTGGAACGACCTTGTTGCAAAAGGGTTGGTTCTGTTTCCCTTTCTACCTTTTCCTTTCCCCCTACCTCCAATGCTCTCATGTAAATCTCCTTGGATAATCTGGTCTTCGATAAGGCCCTTACCCAGCTTGAATGATTGATTCATATAGGACTTTTAATGGAGGAGATGTTGTTCTGGTCCACTGGAGAGAATGCTGGATTTGGAGTTAAAAGTCCTAGGCTCAAATCCTGACTTTGCCACTTACTACTTTTGTGGCCTTGGGTAAATCATTAAACTTCTTTTGGGTCTCAGTTTCCTCATTTGTATGTTGAGGGGGTTGGATTTAATGATCTGTAATATTTTTTAAAACTCTAAATCTATTACTCTATGTTACTTAGCTGTACTTGCAGGTCCCACAAAAGCCACCTCTAAAGTGATTTAATTAAAAACTTTCTGGAATTTGGTATATCTGTATGTCAGATCCATATGACTTTGCCCTCCTCATCCTTTAATCCTGATTCTTGTCTAGCCTTTGTACTCGTTTCCTTCTCTTGCTCTTTTTGTAAAAGAGGGAAAAATAAACTTACTAAATGAACATAATAAATACTGTTTACATATCACAAAACCTTATCATTTTCATTGCAAGGAAATGCAAGCAACTTTCTCTTCATGACTAAGCAAAGATTTAATGGTGTTGCAGCTGAAGACTTCATTTAAGTTATATGCTCTCTTGTAAAATATATTTTAGGCTTAGATATGATTTTATGACCCATTAAATCCACAAGTGTTTATTCTTTAGTTTCAGAACTTCTTTTCTCTCCCAAATACATAAACAATATCATAGTAAAGAGTATTATTACTAAGAATTTTCAACTTATTTTATCCTCTTGCTATTCACCATATTGCTAGTATCATCAGGTAAAATTATTGGTTCTGTTCTATCCATTTGGCACTGTGGTGAAGTAGAAAGAGTATTGGATGATGAATCAGAAAACCCAGGTTCTAGATTTTGCTCTGCTCCATATTGGCTTTGTAATCTGCAACCAATTCAACATGAGTTTGTTAGCCATCTAGTATTTCTGGTTGTTGTCACCCAGAAATAGTGATTAATAAATGGCACCAAGGCTGACAGAAACAAAAGAGTTACTCTCCTCAAGGGGTTTATAGTCATTCCATCAAGTCATTTAGTCTTTCTGAAGTTCAGCTTCCTCATCTGCAAATAGGACCTAAAATTTCAGAGGCAAATTTGAACTTGGGATAAGAAATCCTTCTTATCAACTGGAATAATCCAACAGGGTAATCGAGTAACTTGAGAGTTTGGGGGAAAGGGCTCTCATTGAATGCCTTAAAAACAGCTGGATGATAACTTATTAGAGAAGCTGTAGATAGGATTCCTGTTCAGATATGGGCTGCACTGAACAGCCTCTGAGATTTTGTGAACTCTTGATTTACCTACATTGAAGATATTAAGAGAATTGAAAGAGTATTGGATAAGAAACCATTCTGAAAGCTATAACATGCTATATAAATGCAATATGGTAATATTGTTAATACTCAGTTTTTTACATAAGTTGTTTTTATATACATAGTTACATATATGTATATGAACATGTATATAAATGTATATATGTATGTATAATTTTTAAAGTTTTATAACAAGTTTTTGGAAGTACTTTTCTTGTAGGAGGATTCTTACATCTGAAGTTAAAGAAATATCTTTTAAAGAAGAAGCAGCTTTTCAGATAGTTTAGGTTGATTTTCTTATCCTCTTTAACCTTGCAATCTTAACTGCTGGGAAACAAATTGGCTAAAAATAGGCAAGTCTTCCATCTCTTCTCATCTCTATTGCCAGTTTACACTATGGCCTTGGCTATCTCACTTGACCTTTTGAAGTGTTTCAATCAGCAAAATGGGGACAATTATGCTTTCCTATAATTATATATTATAAAAATGGACTTACATAAAGTGGAAATATATAAAGCAAATTTCTTGGAAGAAAATCAGCCAAATTGTAAAGTTTATAATAAGTATCACAGCATTATTTCTGTTTTTTTGAGTGAGCAATAAATATTTGTTTTGTGTTTTTTTAAAATGTGAAATCCTGTTTTGATTTTTACTAATGCAGAATTTGAGTGAAGCTGAAAATACTACATAGAATATCATTACAAATTCTTTTCAGTTGTTCAAATATGATATTAACTCTTTCTGAAAGATACTTTTTCATATTTTTTTTCCTATGTGTGCTGTATATTTATATATAGGGTTTTTGGCTTAAAATGAAAGTTCCCAAAATATACATACCCAGAGAGAATTTCAAGTTCAACGTGAGCTAATTTTGCTTTGGTTCTTCTGTAATATTTTGGCTTGATTAGTGGTTCATTCATTGTAGGAATATCCCTTTTAATCTTGGTGATCTTAAGAATAAAAACTATAGACTTTTCATGTGTGGCTTCCACGTGACCAAACAATGCAGAAGCAGTAAAGAAGAGGGAAAAGGTCGTTTAAATATATTATCCATTGACTCTAATTACTTGTAATATTTTTGTTGTTGTTCAGTTGTTTCAGTCCTGTGAGACTCTTCATGACCCCATTTAGGGTTTTCTTGGCAAAGATACTGGAGTGGTTTGGCATTTTCTTCTCCAGTTCATTTTGCAAATGAAGAAACTGAGGTAAGCAGGTTTAAATAACTTGCCCTGGGCCACACAGCTAATAAGCCTCTGAGACCGAATTTGAACTCAAGTCTTTCTTACTCCAGGCCAAGCACTCTTTATACTGCACCACACAGCTGCCCCTCTACTTGTAATATAGAACATTTTTTTTGCATATATCCCAGAATATTCTATACACATGGATACCCTTCTTGATCATCCTTCACCTAAACATTAGAGAAAAAAAATATTTCTTAAAACTACCTCATACAGAGGGAAAGAAAAACAGGAAAAGCTGAGAATTGATCTTCACCTAATTAATTGATAATTAATTGATCTATTCAGACCTTTTAGAATGACTTTTCAAGGTAGAGTGGTGACTTTCATTATGTCTCTTATAGAGTTCAAGTAATATTTCTCAGGACCTGTGTCAGTTTGAAGAATTAAAATTGAACCCATTTTTTTTTTTTTTTTTAGCTTACAAAGTATTTTCTTAAACGGAGGGGAAAATGTTACAGTTCAGAGGTGGCTGATTTGAGTTTAACTTTTCTTTTTTTTTTTAGTGAAAAATTTATAATAGGTTACTACTGGGTGAAATGAAGTGGAACATGGAAAATTCAAACCAAGCAATGGAGTTTTTTTATTGCATATGGCAGATGTACCTTGAACAATTGGTACAATAAGCATTAAAAATGAGGCAAATGATGAGTGTTCTATTGATAATGATTTCAAATAAGACTAGTATTTTTTTTAAAGCAATCAGGGTTAGGTAACTTGCTCAAGGTTACACGGCCAGGTGTTTCTGGGTGGGTGCTAAGTGTCTCAGCCTGAATTCGATCCCCAGGTCATCCCAACACTGGAGCCGGTACTCTTACTGACTGTGCTAACTGGCCGCCCCTAGGACTAGTACTTTTTAATCTATTATTTGTATTTATTTTTATGTTTACCTGGAAAACATATTGAGATAACCAAATGAAGCTGGTTGTAGGGATTCTGATGTTTCTGTCAAGAGATTGTTCTAAGATAATTCTTGAGTGATAATTCCTCCAAGAATACTGAGATGCTGAGACATTTGATACAAATGGACACAAACTGTTTGCCTGAGAAGTATTTAGAACTTGTTTCAAAAGAAATTACATATTAATCTCCATTTTCAAAATAATTCTTGTTAAGAGACAGTCTAATCCATCCACTATGATGTTGTCTATGTTCTTCAGTGTATGCCCCATGGAGGAAACATCAGACTTGGGATCTCTTGCCCAGACTTGGCTTGATGGTGTCCTCTTTTCATATCTAATTGCAAGAATATTCCTTTGACTGGGTACTCCAAATGGAAGGAGGAGAAGGAGAAGAAGGAGAAAGAGGAGGAAAAGGAGAAGGAGAAGATTATTGGTTATTTTCTCAAACCTGATTCCAGAAAATGACACACCATTACTTGGCCACAGACTCATGGTTTTCTCACATTGATAGAGAGAAAACCTATCTTCTCTACCTTCCCCAATAATTTTGAAGACTTCCCACTGAAATGGAAGTACTCTGAATGAAATGTCTTTTTCATTGGTCAGAACTGTGTCTTAGTAAGATCACTTTATGTCCTTCAACCAAGGAATGGCTTTTCTTGACTTCAATTTCTTTTTAAGTACAACAAAGAGATTATGCTATAAATTCTCCAAAGTTCCTTTCAGTTCTGACATTTTGTGACATCAATATAAGCCAGGGGAAGATCAGTTTTATCCTAAGGCTAGCCCACTGAAATTCTGATGCCTCCAAGCTCACAGAAAAGTGACTTTCTTCAGCAAGCATGAACATATTAGACACATAGGCTGGTCTGCTTTTGATCATGACATTATTTATTGAAGAATTTAGCTATTAATATGTACAAAACGAAGCTACATGATCTGAATTGAAAATTATCAAACTTAAACACCTGTTAAAGGAAGCAGAGAATGCACTGACCATTAGAAATGTGCACTTGTGCTGGGACTGGTGGTTTTTATCTCTCTCTCTCTAGAAATATAACTATTAACCTTGTAACAAAAAATGTTTTACCATTCAGCCATTGTGCCCTCAGAATTCAATTGATTTCCCCAAACATTTGTTGCATTTACTATGTACAAAGCTACTGGGATATGAGGTCAGATGACATAGGCCCCTTTTCAAATAGTTTACAGCTTAATAGAAGGAAAGATATAAACATAAATAACTGACATAAGGGAGATTGACATAAATGAAAAGGAGAATTCCAGGCAAAGAGTTATGTTTAATTTGAGAAGGGAGGAGTCATGATCAGAGAAGACCAGAGAAGGTTTGATTAAAGAGGTGTTGTCTGTTTTGGGCCTTGTGGCAAGAGGTAGAGATGGTGGAGGAGAGTCCAGTTCAGGCCAGGGGGATAGTACAAGTAATTCCTCTGAAAGAGAAGGCAAGAAGAGGACAGGGGACAAAGAGTATCCTATGTTGCATCAATGTAATATTGCTAGTGATTTAAGAATATGTTTCGGGGTGGCTAGGTGGTGCAGTGAACAGAGCACCGGCCCTGGAGTCAGGAGGACCTGAGTTCAAATTTGGCCTCAGACACTTAACACAAAAACTAGCCATGTGACCTTGGGCAAGTTACTTAACCCCAATTGCCCTTCAAAAAAAATGTCTTTAAAGAATATGTTTCCAAGTCAATTTAGAGTATAAGTTTAAAATGTTTCATCTTGTATCAAACATTAATGAAAATGAAAGTCAATTATCTGCTATGAACTACCTTGTTTTGAACTAACTTCTGTGAAGTCTAATCTATAATATATAGACATAAATCAAGAAACATGGTAGGTCTTGATGACCAATGAATAAATTTAGAGTAATTCATTTTGGTACAGACTACTATATTTCTCTGTGCCTTAGCATTTAACTGCCTTATAATATTAAAAGTCAGCACACTGGCATAGCTTCTTTCTAAAGTATTTCTTTTAAAATTATGTGCTTAGTTAACTGACAAAAACAAATATTTGAATATACAAAAAATGAAAAAAGAATCTTACATGAAAACATGAATTTCCTTTACTTATAAATTTTTCAAAGTACAGTCAAATTTGATCCTAACAGCTCACTTTAAACTTTGTGAAGTAGTTTGTATGTATTACTCCTTTTGTCCTCACAATAAGCCTATGAAGTAGATACTATTATCATCACAGTTATTTTTCTTTACGATGAAGATATTGAGCTGAGAGAGGTTAAGATATTTGGCCAGGGTAGCACAGCTGTTAAGTGTTTGAGGCAGTATGGTAAGTTCAGGTCTTCCTCACTCTGAGTCCAGTGCTCTTTCATCATGACTCCCAACTGTCTCTCAAATGAGATATTAACAAATTGTCCTGTTTGTGTCCCCTTCTGATTGTTAATATTTGTTTTCTTTTGTATATTTTTAAACATCCTATTAATCTCAGGATATCTTTTGACTATAAAACATCTGGGCTATTTACCCACTGTAACAAGGTTTTGGAACCTTTGATTATATATCTCTTTTTGACATAATTTTGCATTTGAACTAAATCCCTAGGTACACATCTCCTTATCTGGATAAATTGAGTTTTTTCCCTTCATCTTGGAAAAACTCTAGGAGTACCAAATACAGTGAATTTTAGAATAGCAGTCATAGACCATTGCTTTATCATAGATAGCAAGTTGTAATTGTAAAATGCTAGAAGTTATATTGGCTTATTGGAATATGCTTTGGTTGGTAGCCTGCAATAAGCACCATAAAATCTGTAATGGCAGGGGGAGGCTTAGCTCACAGTGACAATTACAATTCATTTTTTGTTAATCTTTTCTTTAAAAAATGAAACAATTAATGAATTCTCACAAACAATTGAAAAGAGATACTCATCTCAACTATTTCCCTTGTCACTCTTGTGAGGATAATGCAGAGCTCTATACATTTGCTTCTTTGCACATCTCTTTTCTCTGCTGATTCTTTTTGTGATATTTACTCCTGGAGAGAAGATAGTTTCCTGCAGCTCAATCTAGGGGAAAATGAACCTAGAGATGAGAAACATAAACTTGATGCATAGCTGAACTTTTCTATATATTGTACAGTGTGGCATCTAGTCTCAGTTTGGAATTTGGTGGGTTTTAAGTGTTCAGTTGCCATCTGAAAACCCATTCCCCTTTTCAAATAAAGAAGTTCCATTTTTCATCATTAATAGAAAGGACCTGGCACATATACATTAAATTTGTCCCCCTTCCCTTCCCTCTCCCCATTAATTTGATGCCTACCATCTCATAGTTTCCCTCAGATTGCTCTGTGGTAATTTTCTTCTAACTGATCCTCTAGCCATCCCTATTAGAGTTCAGTTAATACAAAATGACACAGCAGAGAGTTATTATCTTTTCTAAATGCTGAGATCATTCTGCTTGCCTAATGCTGCTATATTAGCTTCTGGCTGTTGAGACTGATTTTTTCCTAATTTTGAAAACATTTTTAAAGTTTTAAGTTTCAAATTCTATTCTCCCTTCTCTTCCTCCCTTTACCCCTACCTGAGATGGTAAACATAATACATATATACATATATATGTATAATATATGTATATATGTATATGCACTATGCACAAGGCTACTGGGGATATGAGAAAAGACAACACAGACTCCTTTTCAAATACTTTATATAATATATGCATGTCTATATATGTATGTATATGTGCATATATATGTATATATACACATGCAATTATGTAAAATATTTCCATATTAGTAATTTTTATACAAGAAGATTCAAAAGAAAAACAAAAGAAAGTGAAAAACAGCATGGTTCAGTCTGTATTCAATCAATAGCAATTCTTTCTCTGGAGGTGGATAGTATGCTTCATCATTAGTCTTTTGGGATTGTTTTGGGTCATTTTATTGCTGAGAAGAGCTATATCATCTACAATTCTTTATCAAACAATGTTGTTATTCCTGTGTACAATGTTCTTCTGTTTCTCTTCACTTCAGTATGCATTAGTTCATGTAAGTTTTTCTAGGATTTTCTGAAATCACCCTGCTTCTCATTTCTTACAGCACAAAAACATTGCATTACAATCATATGCCACAATTTGTTTAGCCATTCCCTGATTGATGGGCATCCCTTTGATTTCCAAATCTTAGCCACCAGAAAAAGAGCTGCTCTATTTTTTTTTTTGCACAAATAGGTCCTTTTAAATTTTTTTTATGTCCTTGGGGTAGAGACCCAGCAGTGGTGTTGCTGGATTAAAGGGTATGCACAATTTTATGGCCCTTTGCGTGTAGTTTCACATTGCCCTATGGTTGGATCACTTCACAATTCCACCAATAATGCATTAGTGTCCCAATTTTTCTGCATCTCCTCCAACATACTTTTTTCTTTTTTGTCATACTAGCTACTCTGATAAGTGTGAGGTGGTACCTGAGAGTTTTCTCTGATCAATAGTGATTTGGAACATTTTTTTTTCATATGACTATAGATAGCTTTGATTTCTTTGTCTTAAAACTGCCTGTTTGTATTCTTTGACCATTTATCAATTGGGAGATGACTTGTATTTTTACAAATTTGACTTAATTCTCTATTTATTTGAGAAATGAGGTCTTTATCAGATATAATTGTAAAACTCCCCCCCCCAGTTTTTTGCTTTCCCTATAATATTGGTTCATTGGTTTTGTTTGTGCAAAAAATTTTAAATTTTATACAATCAAAATGACCTATTTTACATTTTGTAATGCTCTCTGTATCCTCTTTGATCCTAAACTCTTCCCTTATCCATAAATCTGACAGATAAACTATTCAATTCTCTCTTAAGTTGCTTATGGTATCATTTTTTTTAGGTATAAATCATGTACCCATTTTGAATTTATCTTGGCATATGGTATGAGCTGTTTGTCTATGCCTAGTTTCTGCCATACTGTTTCCAGTTTTCTAAGCAGTTTTTGTCAAATAATGCTTTTCACCCCCCAAAACTTGGTTCTTTGGCCTTATCATATAGTAGATTACTATGGTCATTTATTATAGTATAATTTGCACCTATTCTGTTTTTTTTGTCACTATTTTTTAGCTAGCACTAGATTTTTTTTGATAATTACTATGTTATAATACAGTTTGAGTTCTGACCATCTTCTTTTGCATTTTTCCCATTGGTTCCCTTGATATCCTTGAGCTTTTGTTCTTCCAGATGAATTTTGTTGTTTTTTTTCCTATAAAATAATTTTTAGACAGTTTAGTATGGCCCTGAATAAATAGATTAATTAATTACTAGAATTGTCATTTTTATTATATTGACTCAGCCATCCCATGAACAATTAATATTTTCCCAATTGTTTAGTTCTGACTTTATTTGTATGAAAAACATTTTATAGTTGTGTTCATATATTTCTTGGTTTTGTCTTGGCAGGTAGACTCCCAAGTATTTTGTCTTGTCTATTGTTATTTTAAATGGAATTTCTCTTTCTATCTCTTGCTACTGGATTTTGTTGGTAGTATATAGAAATGCTGATGATTTATGTGGGCTTATTTTTTCTTTTTTTCAAACTTCAACTTTGCTACAGTTGTTAATTATTTCAGCTACTTTTTTAGATGATTCTCTAGGATTTTCTAAGTATAACATCATATCATTTGCAAACAGTAGTAATTTCCTTTCCTCATTGCTTAGTTAATTACTTTTAATTTCTTTTTCTTCTCTTATTGCTATAACTAACATTTCTACTACAATATTAAATAATAGTGATGATAGGCATCTTTGCTTCACTCCTGATTTTATTGGGAAGACGTCTAGCTTCTCCCCATTACAGATAATGCTTGCTGATGGTTTTAGATAAATATTGCTTTTCATTTTAAGGAAAGCTCCAATTATTCCTATGCTTTCTAGTGTTTTTAATAGGAATGGGTGCTGTATTTTGTCAAAGGCTGTTTCTGCATCTCTAGAGATGATTTCTGTTGGCTTTATTATTGACATAGTCAATTATGCTCATTGTTTTCCTAATATTGAACCAGCCCTGTATTCCTGATATAAATCTTACCCAGTCATAATGTGTCATCTCGTGATATATTGCTGTAATCTCTTCACTAATATTTTATTTAAAAATTTTGCACCAATATTCATAAGGGAAATTGGTCTACAATTTTTTTTCTCTCTTTTGGTTCTTCCTGATTTGTGTATCAGCAACATATATGGATCATAAAAGAAATTTGGTAGAATTTCTTCATCTATTTTTCCAAATAGTTTATATAGTATTGGGATTAATTGTTCTTTAAATGGTCGATAGAATTCACTTGTGAATCCATCTGGTCATGGGAATTTTTTCTTTGGAAGTT
The DNA here is from genome assembly GCF_028583685.1 of Petaurus breviceps papuanus. Classification (NCBI taxonomy): domain Eukaryota; kingdom Metazoa; phylum Chordata; class Mammalia; order Diprotodontia; family Petauridae; genus Petaurus; species Petaurus breviceps. The sequence goes on from NW_027187309.1 coordinate 784,254, forward strand.
CATTGGTGACTTGCAGAATTTCCTTTTTAAAGATTGGGTTATTTAAGTATTTTACTTCTTCTGTAAATCTGGGTAATTTATATTTTTGTAGATATTCATCCATTTAATTTGGATTGTCAAATTTATTAACGTGTAATTGTGCAAAACAGCTCCTAAAAATTATCTTAATTTCCTCTTCATTGGTGGTGATCTTTTTGTAATTCTGGAATTTTAGAAATGTAATTTTATTTTGTAATTTGTATTGCCTTTTGATCTGAAAAGGATGTGTTTACTATTTCTGCTTTTCTGTATTTGGTTGTAAGATTTTAATATCTTAGTACATGGTCAATTTTTGTGTAGGTGCCACGTATAGCTGAGAAAAAATGTATTTTCCCTTCTATTCCCATTCAGTTTTCTCCAGAGATCTACCATATCTAACTTTTCCAGAACTGTATTCACCTCCTTAACTTCTTTTTTGTTCATTTTTTTGTTAGATTTATCTAGTTCCGAGAGGGGAAAGTTGAAGTTCCCTACTGATATAATTTTATTATCTATTTCCTCCTGTGACTCATTCAACTTCTTCAAAAAGTTAGATGTTATATAATTTGGGGCATATATGTTTAGTATTTATATGGTACATTTTAATAAGAAATAGTTTCTTTCTTTGTCTTTTTGAATTAGATCTATTTTTACTTTTTTTTTTTTTAGTGTTTTACAATTTTCCATAGAATTTTCACATATTTTATTGGATTCTCACAATAATTCCATAAAATAGGCAGAGGTGATTTCATCTGTTTTATAGATGAGTAGACTAAGTCTCAGAAAGGTTTAGTGAATCACCCAAGGTCACAAATGTAGCAAGTGGAAGAATTAGGTTTCAAATCTAGGTCATCCAAAGTCTTCTTAAGTCCAGTGTTCTATACTACAGGAAGTGCCTTTCCAGAGGAGGAGCAGAATTCAACACACAAGAAAACATTGAAAACTCATCAATGTGAAGTAGATGAAAATGTTCTATGACAGTTCTCTAGTGGGCATCAGAAAGTATAATTAGCTCTAGTTTTAGAGCCAGAGGACATGAATTTAAAGCCTGGCTCCATCACTCACAACCTGTCTGTCTCTGAGCTGGTCATTTCCTCTGGAGTATAGCTTCCTCATCTGAATGACAAGGTTTTAACTTGGTCATTTATAAGGTCTCTTCTAGATCAAAATGCTGTCATTCAAACTACAGGGAAGTCAACTAATGGATACACTCACTTATCAAGATTCAAAAATTTTTGCTTCAACCTGTTGGTGTATCCGTTGGGCATGAATCCCGAAGTATCCAGCAGAATTGCTTGGTATAAGTCTCGGGGGAAACCGTGAAGCACCCATCCATAGGAAGTACAATCCTGTTTACTGAGGCAGTTTATCAGGACTCTTATGACAATTTGATCAGGAACTTCTCATGCTTCTCTTGCTTCTTGTATCTGAATGTTAAATTTTCTATTCAACTCTGTTTTTTTCATTCTTGAAAGTCCTCTATTCCACTGAATGACCATATTTTCCCCTGAAACATGATACTCAGTTTTGCTGGGTAGGTGATTCTTGGTTTTAATCCCAGATCCTTTGACCTCCAGAATATCATATTCCAAGCCCTTTGGTCCCTCAATGTAGAAGCTGCCAGATCCTGGGTTATCCTGATTGTATTTCCACAATATTCAAATTGTTTCTTCCTGGTTTCTTGTAATATTCTCTCCTTAATCTGGGAATTCTGGAACCTGGCTATAATATTCCAAGGAGTTTTCTTTTTGGGATCTTTTTCAGGAGGTAATCAGTGGATTTTTTCAACCTCCATTTTGCCCTCTGTTTCTAAAACATCAGGGCAGTCTTCTTTGAGAACTTCCTGGAGGATGATTTCTAGGTTCTTACTTTGATCATGGCTTTCAGGTAGTCCAATAATTTTTCAATTATCTCTCCTGTATCTATTTTCCAGGTCAGTGGTTTTTCCCACGAGATATTTCACATTGCCTTCTATTCTTTCATTTGTTTGGATCTATTTAACAAGCATCTTGATTTCTCAAAAAGTCACTAGTTTCCATTTGCTCCAATCTAATTCTGAAGCAATGATTCTCCTCAGTGAGCTTTTGAGATTCTTTTTCCATCTGGCAAATTCGACTTTTTAAGGCATTCTTTTCCTCATTGCCTTTTTGAGCCTCTTTTGCCATTTGAGTTAGTCATTTTTTTTAAGGTGTTATTTTCCTCATTCAGGCTGTTGACTCTCATTTTGTAATTTTCTTGCATCGTTCTCATTTCTTTTCCCTGTTTTTCCTCCATTTCTCTTATCTTCTTCTTAAGGTCCTCTATGGCCTGTAACCAGCTCATATTTTCCTTTGAAGCTTTTGGTGCAGGAGTCCTGATTTCACTGTCTTCCTCCTGTTCCATGCTTTGCTCCTTTCCTCCCCAAAATAGGAGTCTAATGTTGGAATGTTTTGTTTGCTTTGTTTCCTTTGGCTGGTCATGTAGTCCCTCAGTCACTTGACCCTTGGGCTTTTTGCCACAGTAGGACTCTGCCACCAGACAGGGGAGCTTTCATCCCAAACACTGGGGTTTTCTCATCTGCTGGAGGTATTAGATGGGTGCCCTCTCTGAGGCCTCCATAGGCTCTGGAAAGCTGGACACACAACCCAGGACCTCCACCCTAGACTGCAATCCAGATCCAAGCAGGTTAAAGCAAGAGCGAATACCCCTCAGAGTGGTCGCTTGGTCCCCCTACACTCTGCAGGCCAGGAGCTGAAGTTGCCATGTGGGGTGGGCTGGCTGGCTGTGCCGGGCACCTCAGGGGCTTCTTGCTCCAGGGTCAAAACCTGACACACTCCCACCTAGCGGTTCCCAAAGTCCAGACTGCACTGACCTCTCACTTTGTGCTTTGTTTGCATCTGTGTGTTGATAATCCTGGAAACGGCCACAGCTGCTGTTGATCTGGAGTCCCTCCAGCTGGTAGCTGATCAGATCCACCCTGGGGCTAAAACCTCCTGCTCACACTGGCCTGGACTCGGCTTCCAGAGTGCTGTGTTGGCTGATTCCTGCCGGCAGACCTGCCGGGCTGTCCTCAGCAGGAGGTTAGCTTCTCTGTGTCATTTTGTGGGTTCTGCAGCTCCAAAGTTTGTTCAGAGTCCCCTTTTTTACATTGATTGGGGAAGGGGGAAGGTAGAAGCCAAAGCAGCAGGGAGGTGCTACTTCTACTCTGCCATCTTGACTCTGCCCCCTCTATTTTTACTTTTCCTTTGTCTGAGGTCATGATTGCAACCCCTGCTTCCTTTGCCTCTGTTGAAGCATAATAGATTCTCATTTGACTTTTACCCTGTTTGTATCTCTGTGTTTCAAGTGTTTCTTGTGAACACATTCTGGTTTTAATCCATTCTGCTATTCACTTCTGTTTTATGGGTGAGTTCATCCCATTCACATTTGTAACTAATATATAATTAATTGTGTATTTCCCTTCATGCTATTTTTCACTTGTTTATCCCCCCTCTTCCCTCTAAAGCTTTCTCTCCTCACTAGTGTTTTAATTATTATCACCACCTTCCCCAATATATTTTTCCTTTTATCAGTCCCCCATCTCTCTTCTATTATCCTGTCCCTTTTTACTTCCTTATAGGGTAAGATGGATTTTTATATGAAACTGAGTGTGTATATATTCTCTCTTTGGGCCAATTTTGATGAGAGTATGGTTTAAGTTTTGCCCACCCCCCCTCCTCCATCTTCCCCTCCTAACTCTTTCATGCTTCTTTTATGTGAAATAACATAACCCATTCAATCTCTCTCCTCCTTCTTCCAGCACAATTTTCTTTCTCACCCTTTTGTTGTGTCTTTTTCTGAGAGTGGTATCATTGCATCAAAGTCACCTCAGATCCACATCCTCCATCTCACATCCTCCTAATTACTTTTATAGTGATAAAATTAAGAGTTACAAATATTATCTTGCCATATAGAAATATAAACAGTTTAACATTATTAAACTTCTTATGTTTTCTCTTTCTTGCTTCTTGTTTTTACCTTTTTATGTTTCCCTTGAGTCTTGTATTTGGAGGTCAACTTTGGTGTAAAAATTATGGAATGCTTCACAGATTTGTGTGTGTCATCCCTTTGCAGGGGATATTTCTAATCTTCTCTGTGTCATTCCAGTTTTAGTACATGTGCTGCCGAAGTGAGCACTAAGTTGATTTAAAGATGGTAATTTTAAGTTATATTCCCTGGAACCTGTCTTGATTTGTGCTATCAGTTCTACTTTCAAACTCCTTTTACACTTTGTCCTTTTCTCTCCATTGCTCTGATTCTGCAACATGCCTTAGGCTGAGTTTACTGTTGAAGCCATTGTGCAAATGCCAAGATCAATAACCCTCCATCTGGCTTTTCATACTTCAGAATCTGAATTTCTCCCCTCTTTTCCAGTGTTCACTTTTCTATCCTATTTGCTTGTTACCAAATATAAGGGAATTTGGGTCTCTAAGTTTGGGTGTTGGAGCAAGGCATCGGTTTATTTAATTTGTGTATATATACATATACATATAGAAGCTATTTATATTATACAAAAGTTGAATATAATTACCATTATATATGACATGCATGTATAGTACATGCACATATGTGTATATAAATGCATATGTGTATACACACATATACATAAATATATGTGCATATATACATGAATAAAATTCATAGATTAAAAGACAGAAAACATCTTAGAGGTGATCTAATACAACCTTCATATTTTATAAGTAATAGAACTCAGGCTACATCATTAGTAAATGTCAGAATTGGAATATAGACCCAGGTCCTCTAACATCAGATCCAGTACTCTTTACTGCCTCTTTCTATTCACCTACTTGGGTAATGAATAAAGAAATTATTAAGTACTTTCTGTGTGTCAAGAACCATGATATGAATTTTTTTGGGGGAGGGTTATCATCATGTAACCCATCTGATTCTCCACATAACAAATGGATCTCACTTATGAGATGGCTGTCTAGGGGGAGGTAGTTTTTCACTATCTGTGTTTATGGAAAAAAATAAGATTAACTCTGTGGATTTGTATACTTAAAAATTATAAGCATATATCTATTCTTCTCTTATAACTGTTGTGAGAAAAATAATTGTCAGAAGTAGTGTAACCTGTGGATTAAATGAATATTTAAAAACTTTATTCTTTGTTAAAGATAGTTCAATAAGATTATTAGACCATTTAATTGAAGGGTGGGAGAGGGGAGGTACTTAGTCATAATTTTATCCAAATGCCTTCATTTTAAAGATGAGCCAGAACCTTGCTAAATGTTCCCATGTATGAAGTGAGAAAACATGAACTCAGAGACAAGTCTTCTGACTCCAGAACAAGTCCTTTTTCTATTGCATCAAATATTTTCATAGATCCTTTATTCAGTTGTCCAGAGAAATGAGCATGAGGTGAATGAATTTATCCTTGAATATATAATGTTTACTCAGTCATAGGATTGGGAATTCATGGTGAATTCTATAGAATCTTTGAGTGTAGGTTATGTAGTCTACATAAACATGTCTACCACCCAGGACTCTGCTTTCTTGAGGCAGCCCAGTTAATGTTAGAACTTTATTATTATGATCATGATTTTAAATTAAAGTCAGCTAGCTGGCATGAGGAATAGAATTCTGCACCTGGCCTCAGGAAGACCTGACTTTAAATCTGGCATCAGACACTTAGTAGTTGTATGATCTTAGGCAAGTCACTTACTTTCCACCTGATTCAGTTTCCTCATTTATAAAATGGATTTAATAATAGTGTCTACCTTTCAGATTGTTGTGAGGACATTTGTAAGGGGTTTTGCAAACCTTGAAATGTTATCCAAATCCTAGTTAACAACAATAATAAACAGTTCTAATGTAGTGCTACAATCTATCTCCTTAAAATTTCTGTCCATTCATTTTAGATATTTCTTTTTGAACAATATGGGAAAATTGCTTTTTTCATATGACAGAAATACAAATATTTTGAGGATAAGCTAGCCTGACTCTTGTATTTTTTTCTTTTCCAGACTAAACACTTGCCTTTCTTCAATGGCTCCTCATTTGAAAAGTTTTCTAGTTTTTTCCCTCTCTATTCTGGTTCTCTTTCTCTAGATTTGCTCATCTACTCTTATGTGCTTCTTTTTTTTTTTTTTTAAAGCAATCAGGGTTAAGTAACTTGCTCAAGGTTACACAGCCAGTTATTTCTGGGTGTGGTGCTAAGTATCTGAGCCCGGATTTGATCCCCCAGGTCATCATGACACTGGGGGCCGGTGCTCTAACTCACTGAGCCACCTGGCTGCTCCTTCTTATGTGCTTTTTAATGTTTTTAAAATAGGTCATATAATCAAGCTAACTGGATGTAGTACACATTTATGCAATCTAATCTCAACTGGGCTCTCACTGAAGCAAGACAGTCCTTTTTACTACTCTCTAATTGACTATTGAACTCCCTACAACAACAATTCCATATTTTTTCTTCCTTTCTTGTCTTCTTCAGGATCCATCCCTCTTACTCTCAGCAGAGCAGTCCTAATTATGCTTTTCCTAGAAAAATAGAGGTAACTAAACAGGAGCTTCCTTTTCTCTCCTTTTACACATTTTATATCACCTTGACATCTCCCCTCATATCTTTCTTTGCTTTAGTCTCTGATGAAGAAATGGCATTTCTCCTTAACAAGGCCAGTCTATCTACTTAATCCTACTCCACTCATCTTCTCCAGTAGCTTGTTTCCATGATTATCCATCACTTTTCCCACTTTCTCATCTTCATTATCACCCTGCTAGAATGTTCTGGTTTTACTTGACCCTATTATTCCCTTAAACTACTGAGATATATATGTATATATGTGTATACAGATGTATACATATGCATACACACATGTATACATATATGTACACACATATAACCTATAATCCCTTAAAATGCTGTGATTTATGTGTATATATGCATATATAGAGATTTATATCTATATAATGGAGATACATAGATGCATCTCCTTTTCACTATCAAAGTCTTCTAGCAGCTGTCTATACTTGCTGTCTCCACTTCCTTCACTTTTACCCACTTCACAATCTGGCTCAGTGTATTACTCTTCTTTATGTGTTCTCATTCATTTCAGCCAAATTGACTCTTGTATGATGTTCCATCTCTTCTTTACATAGTCTGTCCTCCATGCCCAGGATACATGTCCTTCTCATCTCTTCTTCATAGTATTTAAAAAGGAAATAGCATTATTTTAGATTGACTAGTTTTTAATTTGCCCCTGCTGGAAATAAAGAAATATTTGTTCATTTTGAGTGGATCCTAATATAAATCCTATTGAGCCTGACTCTGGGATCTGAAAGGTAATGGATAATGGATTATAGTGGATTTAATGTTGAACTTCAAGTCAGGCAGAACTGGTTTTGAATTCTGCCTCACACATATACTAATTGTATGACCCTGGGCAAGTCATTTACCCTTTGTTGAGATTTCAGTTTCTTCCTCTGTAAAATGGAGGTGTTGGAGTCAATGACTCCTAAGGCCTCTCAAAACTTGACATAAAGTACTGGTCCCATGAATTACTCAGGTCCAGTCAGGAGTGATGCACAAAACATGATGTTTAATGTAAAAATAGGTATAAATGCCTAGGGACAAGGGATGGTGTTGGGCAAGACTGATGGGAGTCGTCCATGCTTACAGGGGTACAGGGTCACCTCATTAAGGCTACTTCATCATGGCTCCCCTTGGGTAGGGGGTAGGGTCAGATGAGCTCACCCATCCCTCTAGTGAGTCAGTTGTAGTGACCAACTTGGCTGATCTGTTCTGGCTAAGGCTGGCTGACCATATTTTCTTAATACAATATTTGATACAATTTTTAAGGAGAAGGTTTGAGCTTTATCTGGGGTGCACACACAGTATGAGCTTAGACACGCACTCCCTTGGGACCTCTTAAGCTTGTCTATATGAAACCTGTGCCTAGAGGATATAAACAATGAAGATAGCCATGACTATGCCAACTTGTATGTCGCTTCTTAAATTTTAAAAAGGAGTTCTTTTGCTAAGTGGGGAGTGGGGTGGGCACATGCCTTGCAGTTACATTCACACATAATTTGGGGGGCTTAAGGAATTTCATTAAGTAATGGAAATAGATAATGGGGCAACATTTTCTGCTGTGCCCATTCCTTTACTTTCCATTTCCATAGTACAGGCTTTATAGATGTTAACTTCTTTAGTGGGGGTGTGGGGAGTCACAAGTTCCACAGATCCATTCCAGCTACCTAAATCTATCATCCTCTTATGATAGTGGCAAATTCCTTTAATTCTCTGAGATGTAAAGGTAGGGACTAGAGTTCCGAATTTATTTACAATGCCTAGGTACTTTCTTGTTATTCTCTCATTTTTTTTGAGGGGGATACAGTTTTTCCTTTGCTATTTTTTTTCTAGCCTTTCCAATTTAAAGACCATTGTCCTCGCTAGATTAGGTGAAAACAAAATAGAAGTGGTTATTCTTTTTTTTTTTTTTTTGAGCAATCGGGGTTAAGTAACTTGCTCAAGGGAAGTGAAGTTATCCTATCTCTTCTCTGTCAAATGTTTCTCTGCCATTCGATTAGTTTTTTTTTTTACAGTTTCATTTTTGAGTATTACTTCCTTCTCTTTTCTTAGCTAAAGAAGACAATGAATACTGGATTTAAGAGCAGGATCAGTAAATAAGTTTGATCTTGTAATCTGAGAGTTTTATTAGACAGAGAAACTGTGTAAATGCAAATGAAGATAGGAGAAATTGTGTATATTGTTTTGGTAGCATTATTTTGTCCTCTAATAATTTGATTCTATAATTTTCTCTTTGAATGGAGATTAGGTTTGAGGATGTCCTATCAATTACTTGGATTGATTTTAAGATTCCATTGTTCCTGGTACTTGTAACTAATGTAATAAGATATTTAAAACTGTTAATGTTTTTAACTATTTTCTCTGATAGGAAGGATTCTATAGAATTAACCCAGACTGGTTTTGGGTAAAGCCTGAAGAGTTGTGCATTTATCCTAGAATATCATATATAGATGCCTTAGATATCATTGGCCAGAAAGTAGAGTTGTGTAATATTTCTAATATGGTATTTCTATAAAACTTGATGTATTTAGTGCTTTTGTTAATTTTTATTTTTTTTTGTTGTTGAATCATCACTTGGTTTTATTTCAGAAGGATCCAATTTTTCAAAAATGGCTAATTTGGATATTGTTCCCTTGGAAGTAATTAATCACTTCTTGTTAAAATATAATCAGTTTCTTTTTTGTATGCTCACCTTATCAGACACCTTTTGACTTTAATTTTGAAGGATGTAGTCATGATATGCCCATGTGAGACCATGTGTGGTTTACAATCTTTTGGCTTCTTATTTCTTTTTACTGAACCACATTTTCAGAGATGTTTGTGGTCCTCTTCCCTATGTCAAACTAATATGAAAGGATATGTTAATTTAATGTGATGGGTCATAATGAGTTCTACATAGAATTTCTCTGCTTCTTCATACTCTTCCATAAATGTTGATAATGTGTATGATAGATATCTTCATAATGATCTTTTGGGAAATGCTTATTATAAACCGTAATTCAATATGACCATCAAATAATGTTTCTTGTTTCCTTTGGACACTGGACTAAACCAACTCTATCTGTTTTTCCAAGGAGAACCTATTGAACTATCCTTTGAATTCAGTGCAGTCTTCTTTTTTCTTATTTAATTTATAAGAAAAATATCAGGATTAATATGACCCAATTCACCCAAGGTAATAGGTTCAGTGGTTGATCACTGAACTAGGATACTACAATTATAGCACCAGCAGCCAAGTTAATATTTATAGGCAGTCTAAAACTATGTTCCTTAGAAACATCCTCTGCTTTTTCTAATGCTTTGCCAGTGCCATTGCATAAATGGGCTACACAGTATTGAAAGTGTGTGTGTGTGTGTGTGTGTGTGTGTGTGTGTGTATTTCCTCCATGGGTGGTCAGCTTCTAACACAAACTGGGTGTGTAATCCTGGTCAAGACATTTAATTTCTTTCTTTTTGGGGGGACAATGGGGGTTAAGTGACTTGCCCAAGGTCACATGGCTAGCTAGTTTTTTTGTGTTAAGTGTCTGAGGCCGGATTTGAACTCAGGTCCTCCTGACTCCAGGGCTGGTACTCTATTCACTGAGCCACCTAGCTGCCCCAAGACATGTAATTTCTTAGTGGTCTAGTTAACTCTTTAATGCTACAATTTGGAGAGAAGGTACCAAAATAAGTTGATAGGATAACTTTCACCACTGGAGGGATTCTTTATAACAATGAAATGATAGTACTAGTCCCAGTACCTGCTGTCATGGGTTGTCATGGCAAAAGAATTAATCAAATTGCTAGCTTACTGGTCATTGTCTTTTCCACACTTAACCAGGCTAGTTCTCAGAAAGGTCCAGTCAACATCCCATACTTCAAGAGTTTCTTCTGTGATATGACCTACCAGAATTTTTGTTTCATGAACAAGTCTTTGAATACCTGACCTTTGAGTCCCCTCTATGATATTATTAACTATCATTGAGTGACTTTGTGGAGGACTTGAAATTGTAGATACTTATGATGAATATTGAATTAAATTCATCAATAACTGGCACTTTGCTAAGTACCAAGATAAAAATAGACACATTCCCTCTTCCCAAGTAATTTGTTGACTATTTGATTGAATATAACTGACATTTTTAGATTTGAGGGTGGGAAAAACCAACTTCTTAACTATTAGAACTATCCAGATGTTCAATGTGTTGCCTTAGGAAGTAATTGTTTTTTTTTTTTTCATAATCATCATGAGACCCGGTGTGGTGCCATGGAAAAAGCTCTAGGACCTGGATTTAAATTTTAGTTCTTCCATTTGCTGTCTGTGAGACTTTGGGCAAGTCATTTAACCCCTCAAGTTTGAAATTTCCAGACAGGAAAATTGAAGCCCAATCTGCTTTGCAGAGTTAAAGATAAACTAAAAAGAGTCATGTACACAAGTTATAATCACAAACATCATCTTAAGTTTGGTTATTGAGAAAATAAAAGAAATCTACATTCAAACATTAAGGTTATGCCAAAAAATGTGCCCTTGATTTTGGAGGCTCTCCCAAATGGATTTGACATATGTTTTGAATAATAGCAGTAGCATTCAAATAAGTTTATTAAGGTGATCATATCTAAGAAAATAATTTTTACTTGGATGCATAAATTCATTATAAGTCCCTTGGAATTGTGGTGGGTCATTGTGTTGATCAGAGGGATTAAATCAAAGGTTATTATTTTTACAATATTGTTACTATATAAATTGCTCTTCTAGTTATACTTACTTCACATCAATTTATATAAATCTTTTCAGATCTTTCTGAAACTGTTCCCTTCATACTTTCTTACAATGCAATAGTATCCCATCACATTCATATAAAGTAACTTGTTCAACTATTCTTCAATTGGTGGATATCCCCTCAGTTTCCAAGTCTTTGCTACCACAAAAAAAGCTGCTATAAATATTTTTATACATATGGAGGCTTTTCCTTTTCATTTTATCTCTTCAGGGTATAGACCTGCAGTATTTCTGGGTCAAAATTTAATAGCTTTTTTGGCATAGTTCCAAATTGCTTTCTGGAATAGTTGGATTAGTTCATAGTGCCACCAACAGTACATTAGTGTACTTTTTTTTTCTATCAAGAGAATCAACTAAAATTTTTTCCCACATATCATCCAGCATTGGCATTTTCCTTTTCTTACCCAATATGATGAATGTGAAGTAGTCCCTCAGGTTTGTTTTAATTTGCACTTTTCTAATTATTAGTGATTTTGTGCATTTTCCTATATTACTATTGGTAACTTTGGTTTCTTCCTCGGAAAACTGCCTGTTCACATGCTCTGATGATTTCTCATTTTTATGTCTCTTTTTCTTATTAAGTTAGCCCAGTTCCCTATATATTTGAAAACTGAGACCTTTATCAGATAAACTTGCTGTAAATATTTTTCAGAGTCTCCCAATTTTCTTCTAACTTTAGTTTTATTGGTTTTGTTTGTACAAAATCTTTTCAAATTCATATGGTCATAATTATACATTTTACTTCCTGTGAGCCTTTCTTTCTCCTCTTTGTTATGAACTCTCCCCCTATCCATAGAACTGACAGATACTTTCTTCTAGGTTCCACTAATTTGTTTATGATATCACTGTTTATGTCTAAATCATGAATTCTTTTTGACATTATCTTGGTACATGGTATGAAATGTTGGTTTATGCCCAGTTTCTGCCAGATTACTTTCCAGTAGTTTTTGTAAAATAGTGAGTTCTTTTCCCCCAAACTTGGATCTTTGCATTTATCAAACACTAGGCTACTGTGATCATTTGCTTCTGTATTTAATCTGTTCCATTGAATCAACCTCTCTTATCTGGTACCACACTGTTTTGATGGTGACAGCTTTGAATTACTACTGGTCACCTTCCTTTCCATTTTTCTGTTGCTTTTTTACCTGATTCTCTTGATAGTCATCATCTTTTGTTCCTTACAGGTGAATTTTCTCATTATTTTTCCTAGTTCTATAGAGTACTTCCTTTGTAGATTGATTGATATTCAACCAAATAAGTAATTTAATTAAGGGAATATTGTCATTTTTATTATATTGACTCTGCCTGTGAGCAATGAATATTTCTTCAGTTATTTAGATCTGTCTTTATTTGTGTAAAAAGTATTTTGTCATTGTATTCATATAGTTCCTTTGTGTATCTTGGCAGATAGACTCCTAAGTATTTCATATTATCTGTGGAGACCATTTTTTTTTACAGAGTCCATCATTTTCCCCATCAGATTAAATCTCTGGGAAAGGGAAACCACCCCTTCCTATATAGCAGCTACAGTACTTGTTTTTTCCCTTTCTGATTTTCCATCTTAAATCACTGGAGCCAGGTGGAGGCAACATACATTTCTGAGAAGCTTCATCTCTCTTAAACTTTTAATGATCCTGAAGCCACTGAACTTCAGTGGTCTGCTGAAATTGTAGTTTTCATTTAGCCAGTCAGGAATCATGTAGCCAAAGCCATCTGTCAGCTAATGATTCTTTTGGTTGGTCTCTTCAAATGACTCCAATCAATAGCTTTCCTTACTCCCTGATGTTTCTTTCATTTTCACTTGCTAGGCTCTTCCCTCTTCATCCTCAGACTCCAATCTTTATATCTCCTATATCTTTCAAGGGCTTAGATCAAAGCTTCCTGACTCTAAATAACTTACTTTTTACTTAAAAGGTAACTACTTCCTCCATGAAATTGATGGTCCTTTTAAAAATCATGCCTCACCGTCCAAATGTTTATATTTCTCATTTTGAAGTTTATCATCTTTACCTACAAAACAGTTATGAAAAAGAGCTAAAGCTCTGTAGCTCTCTGTTGCCAACACAGCTTTGCAACATATTATATATCCTTGAAATCTTCATATTCATTTTCCTATTTTTTAAATAAATAAAAATTCTTTCTCCTCCACTTTAAATCATCAAACTATTTTCAAGCAAACATGACCTTACCCACCAAGGAGATACACTTTATAATACAGAAGATGATGTAATTTTTTTTTCTATTGATGCCACAGTTAATCTTTTTTTTTTTAAACTGTCCTTCTCAAATCTAAAAAGCTATACTTTTTCATAAATGAATTTTGGCAGTTAAAAATAAACTAAGGCTCTCTCCCTATTTCTTTAAGCTATCAAAATGTTTTTTCCATGTTCATGAGCTCTAGAAATCCCATTTCTGATTACAGTCTATTATCATTTAATCTGTCTCTCTGCCTTGTTATGTCAAACCTGGTTATTCTTTCAAATTGTGGCCTCCAATTCTTTCAATTCTTTCCTAGGCCATCTCCTCTATACTAGCTGCACTTTCCTCCCCTCCCCATGTTGATCCCTTGGTGAACCAGTTCAACTACATTATTGTCTTCTTTTGAGTCCCTTGCCCTCTTATCATATTGCTAATCTTGTCTTGCCAAGTCTCAGTCTTGGCCTACTCCACTATCTTCTGCCTTTGCTCCTATGCATGTCCCATGGAACAAAGCTGGAGAAAAATAATGAAACCATGCTGACTGTATCCACTATAAATTTATGTTAAATAACCTCAACCAGAGTCCTCCCTCTAGCAAGGCAATCCATTTAACACCTCCCTAATTAAATTAACTATCTGATTCACCAATGTAATTTTTCCACGCCTTTAGTTCACTGGGATTCTGCCACCTCCAATAGCCTAACTGTTAGCAATGTTTCCTCTGTATTTATGCAACCCTAAGTCTCTCTCCAAATCTTCAGACTTGTATCTCCGATTACCTATTAGATATAAAGTTATTATTTAATAGTGATACATGTAAAGTACTTCTTTTGTGTTAAAAAGAAATTTCATCAAGTGCTGGGAGAGATGATACTACTAAGATGTTCATATGAAAAAAAATTAAGAATTTTATTGGATCAAAAACTCCTCTTGTTGGCATTTAAAGCAAACGACATTGTCCTTTCCCACCTCTCCAGTCATCTTATACTTTACTTTGTGCACTCTAAGAGCCAGCCTGCTTACAGTTCATGTCCGGCCTGTATGCCTCTTCATTGGCTGTTTCCCGTGCTTAGAATGCTCTCTCTTTCTCTCTGTATGGATGCATGTGTATATATACATGTTAAGCTTATACATATGTGTATACATACTGTACATACACATATACATTTATATATCTGCACACACACTGGTGAGAGAGAAAATATAAGTAAAGTTTATACTACACACACAGGTTTAGGCAGAAGAAAGAAAATTTGAGGGGAAAGTGTGATAATTATTTTTAAATAATTTATAAAAATCACAAAATTATTATTATAAATTTACAATGTGATTGAATTATAATTAAAATTATAATAAAGTAATTTATATATTTTAAATATAATCTATAAAGGGAATGAGACTTATTTCTGTGGTTAGAGATGACAGAAATTATAAGGAGAAGGATTTGGCTCAGGGAAAGAATTTCCTAATCACTAAAGCTATTTGAAAGTAATGAGAATAATAATAAAATATAAAATAAGTGTATTACTTTAGGTATTTAATGAGGGTCTGGTTGAAGAACTTGAGGATGTTTTAGAGATGGTCCATGAAAGAGTTAGGGAGTTGGACTAGGTGACCAAATGACAATCCCTTCAGTTCTGTAATTCCAGCATTTACACAAATATAACACAATAGCCAGTTATTTTGGTGTCCATGACTGGATTGCATGATTCTAGAAGGCAGGGATTATGTTATATCTATCTATCTTTATCATATATGTGTGTGTGTGTTTATACAGACATATATGTGTGTATATGAATATAAGTAAAATCACAAATTTCTTTTCTTTATGTGTTTAATGATGAATTGGTCTTCTCTTTAGCTACTTTTCTTGTGTGGACCTCAAAGGTTCTACTACTTCCGCAAAGCCTTTTCAGAAAACATTTCATTTAAAGTGATCTCTTCCTCAAACTTCTCATGGCATCTTCCCAGTGTAACATATACAGTGGGAGGGAGATCAATCAGCATACTTTTGATCATTCAATAAGCATTTATTAAGCACCTGCTATGTGCCAGACACTGTACTAGGCAGTAGGGGAAAGAAGGCAAAAGGCAGTCCTGGTCCTCTTGATTCTCCTGCCTTTAGCACACTTGAAGAAGTTAATTGTGTTCGAAGTAGAATAAAGAAGACACCAGTTCAAATCCTGCCTGAAATATTAATTAGATGTGTGACCTTGGCCAATTGATTTAACCTCTTTTAGACACAGTTTCTTCATGGGGAAAAATAATGATAGTAGTACCTACCTTAGATGGTTGTTGTAAGGATCAAGTGAGATAATATGCCTAAAGTGTTTGTAAACCTTAAAGTGCCATATAAATAGTAGAGGATGATAACAGCTAACATATATTCTCCTCCTAGAGAGTTGTCCCTTATAACAAAGAATTTAAAAAGGGGAGAGGAGAGGAACAGTTTAACAAACCTAACTGATGTATCAAAAAGTCTGAAATTTTATGTTGCATTTCCCACCCATGTTCCCCTCAACCTCAGTAAAGAAACAGAGGTGGGGAAGGTGCCTTCTTTGCAGCCAAGTTTGATCATTTTACTTTTGCAGCTTTCATTATTATTTATTTTATTTTTTTTTCATTTACGTTATATTTTTATTTACATTGCTCTAGTCCTTGTGTATACTGTTTTTCTTGTTTCTGCTTACTTCACACTACAAAATTTCACTTGTTTCCCCATGCTTTTTTGGATCTATAATATCCATTGTTTCTCATAGCACAGCAATATATTCATATATAATAAATTCTTTAGCAATGCCCAAATAAAAGGATATTTACTTTTCCCCCAGTTATTTGCTAGTAAAGAAAGTACTAATGTAAAGTATTTTGGCATATATGAGGCCTTTTTATCATTAACCTCCTTGTCCAGTAATAACATCGTTTTGAAAGGGTATGGGCATTTTAGTCTATTTCATCACATAATTTCAAATTGTTTTCTGGAATGATTGGTTTAGTTCATAGTTATGCCAATAGGACACGAATTTGCCCATCTTTCCACAACCCCTACAACATTAACTAACTAATTACAACATTAACTAATATTTTGTCTTCTTTCCAAATTTTTTTAGGTGTGAAACACAATCTCAGAATTCTTTTGATTCACATTTCTCTTACTAGTGTTTTGGAGCTTTCTTTCAGGTGGTTGGTAATAATTTCCAGTTCTTTTGAGAACTGCAGGTACATATCTCTTAACCACTTATCTGTTGGGGAATGCCTTATGGTATGACACAGTTCTGTTGTCTATATATTGTGGTTGTAAGATTGTTGTTAGAGATAGTAGCTATAAAGGTTTTTCTCACAATCAAACACCTTCCTTCTTATGCTAGTTGCATCAGTTGTGTTCATGCAAGTTTTTCAATTTCATTGTAATTGAATTTGATTCAGTATTCAAAAGTAACTTTTATTTTTGTAAGTATTCATCCACCAGCCATAGCAAAGAAAGGTCTCTGATCTGATTCTTATCTAAATTTTTATGGTATATTCTTTACCATTTCTTGATTACATGTATACCATCTTCCATGGAAGATTTATGTGAATACATGAAGAAGAATTGTACAGGATGACAATGTATGTAAGGGTTGTCTTTGCATCGCTGGAACTAGTGCTATGTCAGTGAGCTCATGGTTCCAGTGAGATACTGAATTTTCTACTAATTTAACTATTTGTGTATGTGTCTTTTTTTCCCTATTCAATTTCAAGCTACTTGTGAATATTGTCTATGTCCCATTTGCTTTTGTATCTCCAGTGCCAACATTAATAAATATTTATCAAAAAAATGAACAAAGGAAAGAAAGCATCGCTTTCCGTGTGTTATATAAAATATATGCTTAATTGATACTTGACTTGTTAA
Organism: Petaurus breviceps papuanus; assembly: GCF_028583685.1. Classification (NCBI taxonomy): domain Eukaryota; kingdom Metazoa; phylum Chordata; class Mammalia; order Diprotodontia; family Petauridae; genus Petaurus; species Petaurus breviceps. The sequence goes on from NW_027187309.1 coordinate 801,693, forward strand.
TTAGGTTTGGTCTGAATCTGTGATTTCATTGGTGTAAAGAGCTCCGAGTGTGGAGAATTCCTGCACCATGTAATCCTTCTGCAGCTTATAGTCTTAGAGAGTTGCTTAAGATCACTAAGAGGTTATGTGACTTGCCCATGGTCATTCAGCTATTCTATGTCAGAGGCAGGATTTGAGGCAGCCCTTCAAGATTCTGATGCTTATCTCTTAGCCACTGTACCATGCTGCCTGTCCATCAATCAATATTGACTGGGAGCACTGATTTTTGCCAAGTTTGTACTTTTTCACTGTGATTTAATATCTGAGGTAGATTCCATTAGTATTTTTAAGACTCTATAGACTGTTTTATGATGCTTCAGAGGAGGAAAATGGAATAGCCAACAGTGTTGGACTCGAAGATTTATTTTACAATTACCCTTTATTCCTTGGGACCCAAAAGATCAGTTTTATTGGTTATTATCCTTTTTCATTCAGAGCCCTATAGCTACTCTCTTTGTTTCTGTAGTAAAGAACTAAGCACTGGACACTGTTTTTTCATTGCTGCATCTCAGTTAACTATAGAACAGTTATGGGCCTGAAACCCCTCATACTGGTAATTGTGTATCATAAACATAATATATTTTCAGTGGCCTATTCATTGTGAAAAGTCACACAATGATTTTCATATGACCTAAAAGAAGAAGATATTGGAAGGACTTACTGAAAACTAGTATCTGGTGAAACTGTAGGTCTCAGAAATATTGCAAGCCTTTCTCTTGTAAAACCTTGTTATTTAGTGCCTTGCCATACCACAGGTTTTTGCTATAATACAGCTCAGTTTATATCCTGGATGATGATGTACTCAGAAAGAGTCAAATTTGCCCAGTGTCAATGACTAGAGTTCATAATACTATTTTCCCCCCAAATGATAATAACTAAGTGATTTAGGAATTAAAGTTTTGTTATCATTTGGGATATGGTTAGAGTGTTAGCCAATTGGTCAAGCACTGTATTAAGTACTGGGGATAAAACTAAAGACAAAAACATTCACTATCTTCAAGGAGCTTGCATCTAATAGATAAGACAATATGTAAACAATGAGATACTTACAGAGAGATAGAAGGTAATATTGGTAGAAAAGCATTTGTGTGTAAAAAGAAAAGAAAGGCATTAGTTGCTTGGGGGAACTAAGAAAGGCTTCCTGCAAAAAGCAGCTTTTGAGATGAGTCTTTTAAGGAAGCTGAGGAAGATGAGAGGTGAAGCTAAAGAGTAGGAGCTTCCCAGTCCTTGGGAACATCCGATGTAGAGGCACAGACACATGAGATTGAATGGGGTATGTGAAGAACAGCAAGTAACTCAGTATGACTGGATTGCAGTGTGTAGAGGGGAGCAAGGTCTTGTTGTTGCTTATCCTTCATTCCTGAAGAGGACCATTACATCAGGGAGGTGATGCCATAACATGTAAGTGAACTGAATTTAAGTTAGGGAGGGTTGTGCAAAGTCACCAGTCTTACTTTCTCCTCCAGAGTTATCTGGGTCCAGTGGCAAGATATACATCAGAATGACTGGAGATGGTCCTGGATGCAGCCTTTTTAGCTAAGGAGTTTAACAGGTCTGAGTTTGACTGAGGCAGTGTCCATTCAGTGATTAAGGTTAGGTAAGAAATAAGGCAGAGAATGTCCTCTTTACCTATTAAAAATCAATCTAGAAGGGGAAGACCCTCATGTTTCTGGCCAAAACAGAAACAAGTGTTATTTACATTCACTCTCTGCCAAACAGTGACCACATAGGGCATGGCCTGGGACCTATCATTGGCCAATCAGTGAGAGGAAGAGTGATTTGGTTTTAAGGTGATCCTTAAGAAAAAAGGTTTTAGGGATCAATATTTACATTCCTTTGGGCAGAGCACCCACAGATAAGGGCATGATACCCCACGTGAACAAAAGGAAGGGGAGGGGAGAGATGACCAGTTCCAGTTGGATCCCCAATGGGGCAGCTCCTATTTTTGCACACAGAGGTTGTTAGTCATTTTTTCTTGAAGAGGACGATGACATCTGGGAGTAATGCCATGACATCTAAGTGAATTAGATTTAAATGAGGATGGGCTGTGCACAGTCACCAGCCGCACTTTTTCCTCCAGATTCATCTGGGTTCAGTGGCAAGATATATATCAGGAAGAGTGGAGAAGGCCCTCTGAAGAGAGTAAGGTACAAGAAAACTGGAAGGGTAGGAAGAAGATAGATTATCTAGAGCTCTAAATGTCATAGTAGTTGAGATTTGATTCTGAACATAATAAGAACTACTGGAGTTTATCAAATAGAGCATGACCTGGACTTAGAGCTTTAGGAAAATCATTTTGGCAGTATAGTGGTAGATGGATTAGAGAGAGAGTTGAGGAAGGGAAATAAGTAGAAGGTAATTGAAATAGTTCAAATGATAGGTGATGAGGCCTAGCATGAGGATGATGACTGTGAGTGAAGAGAAGGGGATATATATGACAGATATTGTAAAGATATAAACAAGTTTTGGCAGTGGATTAGGTACATTGGGGGAACGTGAGTGAGAAATTGTGGATGACATCAAAATTTTGAGCCTAGGTAATTTGGACAGGGAAGATGTCCTCTATAGTATTAGAGGAAGTTTAGAAGAGAAGAGGTGGGGAGAAAAAGATATTGAGCTCGGTTTTGGAAACATTAAATTTGAAATACCAACAGTACATCCAATTGGAGATATCCAAAAAGTAATTGGTGATGTCAGAATGGAATTTAGGAAAGAGATTTGATATTAAATTGGTAATTATATTAATAGAATGATAACTGAACCTATGAGAACTGATGGAATCACTGCATAAGATATTATAGAGGGAGAAGAGGACTCAGGGCAGACAACTGGGGATATCCATTATCAGTGGGCATGACCTGGATGGAAAAAAAATAGCAAAAGAGACTGAGAAATCAGGGAAAGAGAATTGTCACTGATAGCTAGAGAATATAGTAAAGTCAAGTGGAAGCTTTTTTAAGGAAGGGGATAAATGAGTGTTTGCAGACAGCAGGGAAGGAATAAGGAGACATGGAGAGATTAAAGATAAGAGAGAGTAGAAATGATAGTAGGGGGAAATCTGATGGAGAGGACAGCAATGAAATCAGGTAGTATGTAGAGGATTTGGCTTTGGCAAAGAAAGGGACCACCTTTTCACCTGAGATGGATGAAAAATAGTATTATAAAGGAGGAGGGGATAAAGAAGTCTCAGTGAATGACCTAATTTTTTGGTAAAGTGTGCATTGTCTTCAGCTAAGAGTGTTGAGGAGGAGGGTGTTGTGAGAGGAGGAGGAGGATGTTGTGAGAGAAGGATTTTGTAAGAGGCTTAAAGAGAGAAGAAAACATCTGGAACAGCTGCTGTAGAGAGACTGCAATCCTTTCATACTGACTTACAAGCTGTTATTCACATACAACATTCAATCTCATGTGTCTGTGCCTTTACATTCGATGTTCCCAAGGACTACAAAAGCTCTTGATCTTTAGCTTCACCTCTCATCTCCCTCAACTTCCTTAAAGACTTATCTCAAATTTTGCTTTTTGCAGGAATCCTTGCCTGGTCCTCCAAGCTACTAATACCTCCCCTTCTGATATTATCTTCTATCTATTCTGTGGAGAGAAAAATTTCATTTCCATTCTGTCTCTTAACTTTGGACAGGCTTAATTCTACACAGAGTTTTCTTCTCTCCCTTGGCTGGGTCCTTCTCGTTGGCCTCTGTAATGGAAATGTAAATTTTTAAGATCTTCCCTGCCCCTAGGCTAAAGTGTACCTGGAGCCTGGGGTGGGAGGCTTGTCTTTCAGTAGATACTTTTTGATTGGCCAGTGGGTCCAGAAGGTTGTTACATTCTCTGAGCCAGGAGAAGGCTATATAAACCCTGAGGTTTTGTTTTGGGGCTCACTTTGAGAAGTGTTCTGTGATTTGATCAGATGAGACTCTGGGAAGCCTTTGTTGAGAGCCCCCTGGCTTTGAAAAACCCAGATGTTGATTTGGTATGGATGTAATGGTTGGACAGCTTGGAAACCTGTCTACTTGATCTGTTTCTCTGTCTTGATAATTCTGTCTGTATACTCTGAAGTTCAGGGTGCTGACCTTTTTCTCCTGAACAAGGTAAACGATACATATGTTTGACTGATTAAAGTAAGCTTGTTAACCCATTTTGAGTTGCTTTCCTTTAACAAAGCAGATCCAAGAACATGTGTTGGCAGCCACCCTGGGGACGCTTGGGGTGCTTGCTGCTACAGCCTCCAATCATGTTCTGTTCTCTCTCCCCTATTTCAAGAAAAAACAATAATAACAACTGCAACAAAGTTAAGTTCCTGACTTTTTACCCCCACCTTGTTCCTCCTATCTATCTCTTTCCCACCATAGAGAGAAGAATTGAAGCATTTGCTCCTTACACTTCCTAGCCTTTCTCTCCTTACCCTTTTGCAATCTTCTGCACTTACTACTGTATCATCACTTTTATCTTGTCTTCTTATTCTAATGATCCTCTAATGATCTCATTATCACCAAAATCCAGTGAGCTTCCTATTAGGCCCCATCTTCCTTGATCTTTACTATACTTGACTCTGGATCATGACATCCTTCTTGAGAACTTATTTTTCTTTGACTTCCATTACTCTTGGGGTTCTTTCTGTTTAATCACTCTTCCTGATCCTTACTCCTCTGGTTCTATAGATGTGAGTGGAACATATTTCAAGGCTCCCATCCTCAACCCTCCTCACTTTATATACTTTTTTCCTTGACAAACTTATCTATCCATTGGCAAGCTTCAGTAATCACCTCTATACAGATGATGTCCAAATCTGTATCTTTCTCCCCTAGGCAAGAATTATATTATTTTTTTCAGTTGTCTGCCATATATCTTGATAACCCCTCAAATTCAAATGTCCTAAACTCATCACCTTTCCAAAACCTGACCCTCCTCCTGGTTTCTCTATTTTGGTTGATAAATCACAATTTTCCTAATCTCAGGAAATTATCTTTTACGTTTCCCAATCCTTCATCCACTCATATTCAAGCAATTTCCAAGGTGGAGTGGTTCTCTACATTTATTTCCTTCTTTTTATTTTTCTTGCAGTCAAACTAAAACCAGGAGGTTTAGGTACCCATCACTTCTGTTTGAAATTTTTTTTAATAACTTCTTATTTGTTATTCCTACTTCCAGTTCATCCCCTCTCCCACCCATCTTTCACAATATGAGTGTCATATTCCTTAGTCACGATTCTGATGATTCTAGTCTTCTACTCAAAACCCTTTACTGTCTCCACATTGCCTACCAAGTGATGCCCAAGATCTTTATCTTAGCCCTCAAGGCATTGCATAACATGGTACCAACTCAACTTTCCAGTTTTAATTCATACTCATCACTTTCCAGTATTCTATCTAGCCAGTTTTCCTTGTTCATGTCCTACTATAGTCCATCTGTATTCTTTTTCTGAGGCTGTCTCCTGTTCTTTGAATGGAATAAACTCTCTCCTCTTATCCCACTGCTCCAATCTCTGCCTGTTAAAATCTTTCTCCTCTTTTAGAGTTTATCTCAGCTTTCATCTTCTCCATGAAGCCTGTCTGGGCCAACACAACTGCCCTGCCCCCTTACGCTCAAAATAAGCTGTACCTCCTCTAATTTCTCATAGTATTTTTCCTGGACCCCCTCTTTGAACTGATCTCATCTTACCTTTCATCAATGTTTCGTGTACCTTCATTATGGCAGGGTCTGTTCTGTGTTCTTTTGCTTTTGTATCACCATTGCCTACAAGGGGCCTTATACATTGCAGGATCTTATGAGATGCTTGCTGTTATTTTTTTCCCAAGGGAATAATACTACTTTTAATAACTGGCAATAAAATTATAACTTTTTTATTTTTCAAACTTGTCTTTGGAATTACAGAAAAGGTTCTGAAATAGTCTTAGTACCCTGAGCTGACCATCCCTCAATATATCTTTTACTTAATTTTCTATCATTACAATGGACTTGAGAAAGAAAAAAAGTATATGAAAAAAATAAAGATGATGTTCTAGCCCATTCACTTTAGATCTTTATTTTCCTATGAAAGCATATGTTGTTCCATCAAGAATTATCCACATTCTAGTTTGAATGCTTACACTAACTTTGAATAGTTTGAAAAACAAAACTGATCAAAAAGGAATTGTTTTAGGGAACTGTGATTTGGCCAGACTTGGTAGCACCTTCCTATGGCTGGTGAATCCTTTGAGCTCAGAAATTTTGAGCTGCAATGGACTATGGCTAGTGGGTATTTTCACTAAGTCTAGAACCAATATGGTGGGCCCTGGGGAATATATGGCCACCAGTCTGTCTGAAGAAACAGATCAGCTCACGTTGGAAATGGAGCAGGTCAAAGATTGTGATTAGCAATGAGACTGGGAAATGAGAGGCTGCTCTAATTCCAGCCTGGGAAATATAGGGAGAAGCAATTGTTCTCTTCCCACTTTGCCTCCCCCCCCCCCAAAATCCTTTAATTTATAATGCAGCAAACAACAAATAACAAAAGAAATGTCCAGGAATGGAGTATTCTTTTCTCAACCAACTCTTAGCTTTATAATTAAGAGCAGCAATTCCTACCTTTCTAGATATTAATAGAGTTAATTTTATTTGAGCCATAAAATTCTCTAGCAGCACTGATATATCTACATGGAATAACCCTGACTATGAATCTGATTTATCCCTCACTTTTATGCAAGACAGTTGCCAGTTCTAACTTGACAGACTGGAGTATATTTCACCTGTGAATTATCATTCTGTTCTGTCTTTCTATTTCTCAAAGGATTGTTTAGGGAAGTAGAAAAAAATGATGTGAATATTTTAATTGATTGATGATTTAAACTCTCAAATATTCTTTTTCCCCTTGTTTCTTCTTTACCCCCTCCTGCTGACTTCAGTGTCACCATAGAATTTGATTTTAAGGATAGAAAACCCAAAATGTGGGTGGAAAAGAGAGAACAGGTTAAGAGAACAGAAGGCTTTTCCAGTCCTGTCCTATTCTTTCATTCAATAAATGTTTATTAAACACCTGCTAATGCACTGAATCTCTGGTGGATGCTGTGTTGGGTGCTTTCTACTGAAAGCTGTCTTGGCAAACATATTGGCTGCTGTTTGTAATCCCACTCAACTGTCAGTTAGAAATTGGCCTCTTTTGATGATTCACTCCATTTGTATCTGCTGGCTGTGAAGAATTTATGGGTAGAAGTTTTTTTTTTTTAATATCCATTTCATTTAAAGCAAACTAATTAAAAAAGTCAGGACCTTTTATTTTGTTGGTGCAAGTTTCTCCCTCATACAGAAACTTTTTCTGCTTATGGAGATCCAGCTACTGTTCTGTAACCTAAGCAACCTAAAGAGAATTATTTGGGAATGAAATTATTTGATCAGGGTCCCACAGCAGTACCTATCAGAAGAAAAGTTTTGAGCCCAGGTCATTCTGACTGAAGATGTCTTCACCTCCTTTTCTCTCCCCACCCATACTCTGCTGCCAATCTCACTTAAAATTTATCAGAAGAGAAACACCTTAGATTGTTCATTTCTTTCTTTTTTGGGTCAGGGAAGAAATAGTGTGATAAAAATATGAAATTCACATCAAAGGAAAATTACTGGCTTTTCCATATCCCTTTATGACTGTGGGATAAAGTGTGGTTGCTGAAGGGGAAGCCATTTGAAGATATCTTGTTGGTTGGAATGCTGGACCTCTTCTTCCTGGCACAGGGCATGATCAAAGTCTACCCAGATAGGTCCTAGAACTTCCTGAAAGTCTTATGTTTCATTTCCCTATTCACTGATGAGTTGCATGGCTCTATGTAAGTGTAGGTAGACATATTTTTATAGGTAAGAGTTGGACTAGATAATCCCTGAAGTTCTTTTAATTCTTAAAATCTGTGATTCTGCATTGTACTTCCTAGTAGGAATTAAATATTGTAAACAGAATGATTGAAAGGAGTTTCAGAGAGGAGACAGATAATGAGGGAGATACCAAATGAAATGGAAAGGCATGCATTAAGCATAAAAAATCAGGTGTAGCATGATATAGTCTTTGAGTCAGAAGATCTGGCTCTGACAGTTGTGTGGTAATCTGTAAAATTAGGGATTGGAAAAGGTGAAATTTTTAAAGGTGTTTTTGAGCTTAAAATTCTATATGTAACCCACAAAGCGTTCTACAAATATGTTATTTTAAAACTATTATTACTATTCAATTAATAAACATTAATTAAGTACCTATTGTGTGCTAGGCACTGCGCTAAATAGAGAGGGGGAGGTATAAAAAGAGGCAAAAAACCCGGCTCTGCCTTGAAAGAATTTACAATTGAATGGAGGAGACAACTTGCAATTAAATATATGCAAAGCTTTATACCCAATAGACAGGAAATAACAGAGGGAATTGAAAGAGCAAAAATACTTTATTTCTAGTTTTATATTAATCTTCCAGAATAGTTAAATAATACTTAAAATGACATGGGTAAAAAAAAAAGGTCAAAGTAGGTTTATCTGCAATGTTGGTGTATGTGTTTTTATTTTTATTTTTTTAAATTCAGTATCTATTGATGGACAAAATTCAGAATAAAGGCAGAGCTGTACTTGTAAATAGCTCTGATTTGGGAGTAATAATTTTAGTTGAAAGAAGGAACATGTTTTTCAGTTGTATTGTTGCAGATAATTGGAAAAGACAGCATGTTTTCTAAACCTGCTGTCTATTTAGCATTGCCTTGAATGGTTGTCCATGCTCATTTGGGGATTTTTCTTCCACAGCTTCAGAGATTTCACTTTTGATATGTACAAATTGGATGTATTATTTCCACTGACTGGAAGGAAAATGGAGGTCATTGCTGCTTCAGAAAAATCTTTGGACTTTTAGATATTTAGGAAATACTTTTTAAAAATGGAAGGTGAGAGAAATATCTAAAGCTCTCCCACCCAAACATAATAAAAAACAATCAAATGACTTGTTTTTTGAATGGTCTTTGAAACATGGTAAATGAATGAACATAGCCAAATATAGCATGTACAAAGAATCTAGCCTTGAAAAAGAATACATGCAAAAGTCTTAAAAGGGTATAGTTCAGAGTAAAGGGATGACAGATATATACACTGATGAAAAATGTACTGAATACTATTGTTCCAAATGTAACAAATGGTTATAAATGAAAAGAGAGCGATATAAATATCATCTTGTAGTATATGTTATAGCATAATATATATTATTACGATGAATAATTATGCTTTCCCAGTTTTCCTTTTTCCCAGTTGAATATGAACTCTCCTAACAACTACTTTGAACTTCTCCTTTGTCTCTATTTGTATACTAACATATTCATTTGGGTACATGTTGTATTTTTGCAAGTACCATTCAGGGCAAGGACTGTGTCCTTTTCATCTTGTCCCTCTACAATTCTGATCACAATTGATAGTGCACAGTAGGTTCTTAAACATTTATTGAATTGTTGAATTTCTATATAGTGCAAGAATGTTGAACTTGGGATTCAGGAGTCAGAAGTTTGAGCAAGTCATTGAAGCTCCTGTGGGTCTGTTTCCTTATCTGCAAAAGGAGAGAATTGTACTAAATGGTCTCTTAGTTCCCTTCACTCCTAAATTTTATTTCTGTGAACTAGAAGAATATATACTTGCATGTGCATGTGCATGTGAGAGAGAAAGGCAGAGAGATAGAGAGAGAAAGGCAGAGAGATAGAGAGACAGAGACGGAGAGAAGGGGAAAGAAGAGGGGGAGCAGAGGAAGAGAGGGAGATAGACTCATAGATGGACAGATTTGCAATAGTCCATACAGGAGTCAAATGCCAGAAGAAAGATCATGACAGTGGGAATGGAAAGGCATAGATTTGAGACATTCTAAAGTAACCAAAGTAACTGTGAGAAGTTTTATAACAAAGATACAAGAACACACATCTAGTTAAGTGTTGTTACTTTGGGAGGCTATATTCTTATTCCAATGAATGTGACTTTGCTCTAAAACCAATATATGATTATTGAGTGGAATTGAATATTGAAAATTCTTCTTTTGAAATGGCCTTTTGAGCGGTAGCATATTCTTAAGATAATCTTCAAGGGGTGGCAAATCTTCTTTGGGGAGTAGATTTAAATCCAGATGATTTTTGCCTCTTTCTAAAAAATCCAATATTGTGAAAAAGGGTTTGTGTGCTCAAATCAATTAATACATATTTGCTTTCCAAATGAGATGTGATAATACAATAAGTAGTATGTCGTTCATACACTGGTTTAGGTGACAATTATTTAATTTATTTCCATTTTTAAGTTTTGTTGGTGACTTTTTTCTTTTACATCACAATTATTATTAGATGTACTCCCTATGAACCACACATGAAGTTTGCTGGAAAGAAAGGAAAACAAGCAAAACTAACCAACAAAATGTCTTCCTTTGCACCTCTAATCCTCCTTCCTTCCTTCCCTCCACAGAGTGGAGGGAAAGGTTTTTCATTATCTGTTCTCTGGAACCAAGTTTAGCCATTGTAATTAATCTGGGTCTACCTGCCTTTTGTATTGCTTTCCTTTATGTTATTGTGGTCATTGGATATATTGGCCTTGTAGTTCTGTTTCTTTCATTTCTCACTTTATTTCTATAGGTAGCATTTCTAGAACAATATTGAATAATAATGGTGATAACAGGCATCCTTACCTCATCTCTGATCTTATTACAAAGGCTTCTAGTTTATCCCTATTAGAGATAATGCTTGCTAATAGTTTTAGGTAGAGATTGCTTATCATTTTAAGAAAAGCTCCCTTTATTCCTATGCTTTCTAGCATTTTTAATAGGAATAAATGTATTTTGTCAAAACCTTTTTTTCCAGCTAGAGATAATCATAAGTTTTTTGTTAGTTTTACTATTGACATGGCCAATTATGCTGATAGTTTTCTTAATATTGAACCAGCTTTGTATTCCTGGTATAAATCCCACCTCATCATAGTGCATGATCTTTGTGATATGTTGCTATAATATCCTTGCTAGTATTTTATTTACAATTTTTGCATCAATTTTCAGTAGAGAAATTGGTCTATAGTTTTCTATCTCTGTTTTTGTTCTTCCTGGTTTAGATATCAGCACCATATTTGTTTTATAAAAATAATTTGGTAGGACTCCTTCTTTGCCTGCTTTTCAAATAGGTTATGTAGAATTGGAAATAATTATTCTTTAAATGTTTGGTAGCATTCATTCATGAGTCCATTTGGTCGTGGGGATGTTTATTTCAGAGGGCATTTCTTGCAGAAGAGTACCAAAGGATTTTGAACAGCATTCATATCATTTTTTGGAATAAATGTCTACTCTCCTAAAATGATAACTTAATTGTAATATGTTTGTTGAATAGATATTACCGATAAGAACCCATATAATTGCTCATATGCAAACACAAAACTCTTTTATTATAGTCAAATGGTTTGTATTATATTAGTGACATTGTTTACTCATATAATAGAGTGGTAAATAGTCTTAAACAGAAAGGTAGAGGTTAAGACAGGTTATAAGAAACTTCAATTGCATAGCCTAGATAATAAGCTCATAAAGAATTAGAGATAGAAAAATGAGAGTGATCTAGCATTATCAGAGAAGGGTACACCTTAAGTTGGGCCTGTACGTAAAAGGTTTATAATGTGGTTGATAAGACTTGACATACATACATGCATACAATGACTAGAATATATAAGCAGGAAGATTTCCTTGAGTCATGGGGAGTGGAGAAGACTGATGGTGTGTATTAGAATTTTGTTTCTCAATGAAACTGGGTACAGCTTGATGGAAGAGGTTGGTTACAAGGTTGAAGGCCATTTTCTTTAACCTCACCTGCCCATGGCATTGCAGGGCACAATGGCCCACAATTACTCCTGGCAGCTGAACACACACATTAAGCAGGCAGGGTGACAGGAATTGAACTTTTTAAGAGTGCCTTTGGGGAGGAAGGATAATTTCATTCTCTATTGCTGTCTTCTGTAAATCCCTCAGAGAGGAAGAAATAAACCTATTATAATAGTGCCTTCCTGTACCCTTCAGCTAAATCCTGCTACATGGCAGTCATGGTGCGTGCTCAGTATACTCAAAGGCCAGGAGTAAGTCTGAGACTAAATATACATGGCTTCCCTGGGAACAGGACTAGGAGGAAGTTGTCAAGATTAGATATGAGCACAATCATTGAACAAAAATTGCCCATCAATAGAAAAAACAAAGTAAATTCCACAATAGATTACACCTGCAGAAAATTTCTCTGAAACCTCAACATCTCCATCTCCCCAACTCCCCCAATCACAGCAAAGCTTTTTCAGTTAAATATATATTTTGTATGTTACTTAACGGAACTGAGTGTTATTATTGATGGGAACTTTTGATAAATTTCTCAGATTCATCTGAAAAACATATGTTCAAAAACATTTATTAAGCAAGTTATGTGCCTGATATTAGTGGAATGAGGAGAGATGTAATATGTAGAAAAGATACAGTCCTTTTCATCATGGAACTCTTTCTAGCGGGGGTGTTTGTTTATTGGGGGTGAGATGGATCCAACACAAGCACAAGTGACTGTAATATGTCATATTACAAAAGAGTGTGTTTGGGAATACTAAATGAAGTGCTATGTGAGCCATGAAGGGAAAGGTTGCTCTCGAGGAAGGTGGAGGGAGATGTATCAAGGGAAGAGGTAGCAGTGGAGCAAATGGCATTGTTTGGGGTTGTGGGAGAAAGATACTGTTTTGTGTATTTGGAATGGGAAGAATTTCCATTTTGAGCTATGTGGAGATCCACAGGAGTGAAGCTGAACCCTAAGAGCACCATATTTTGTGCTAATGTAGTATACATTACATTTAGGGTAATATCCACTCAGCATAGACCTGTATTGATTGGAGAGCAAGAACAGTCTTGTTCTTGTTCTGTATTCCTAATACACCAGGAAAGGTAGGCCAGTTATTGATGTTTTTTGAACAGAAAAGCAAGTGATTAAGATATCAAAGAAAGAAAAGTAATCTGGTGATGATGGGCAGGATGAAAGTCATTGGGGTGAAGGCATTAAGGAAGCTAGTACTCCTAGTTGTGAGTTAAAAAAAAGTTTCTGAGTTTTAGTAACAATTAGAAGGAAGAACAGATGTGAGACATTAAAACAAACAAACAAACGCAGTAGAATTTGGTGACTGGGAGATGTAGAGAGAAAACAGAGACAACCCCAAAAGTTTGGTTAGTGAGTCAGCCACCAAGAAGTTATTTAAGTCTTTCATTATTTGCTAGACACTTTGTTAAATACTGTTGATATAAGGAGAGGAAAAAATTGTACTTCTAAGGGAGGGTTCTAATACAGCAAACCAACCAATTGCCAACAAACAAAAAACCCAAGTGAATACAAGGTGCAAAAGAAATATATATGTTATATACTTACATGTATGTAAATGTATACATGAATAAACAAGCCTGTACATGCATAGATGAATATCTGCTTTATATGTATGTACCTTGTTTTGATACATACATATACAAGCATATATGTATGTGTTCATCTATCTATATATGTATTAATAAACCCATATAGTAAAAATAGGAAGTAATCTAAGAGGGAAAGTATTAGATGGGGGAGGGGATAGACTAGCTTCTTTCAAAGGGTGGTATTTGAACTGTTTCGAAGGACCCTAAGAAATCTATGAGTAAAAGTGAAGAGGGAAAGTGTTCCATGGATGGAAGACAACCAATGAAGAGGCACAAAGTCTAAAGTTGGATCAAACTATATGAAGAGATGTAAGGAGGTCTGTGTTATTGTACTTGAGAACACAGAAAGGAATAAAGTATAAAAAGACTGAGAAGGGGTCAACTGGTAAAGAAATTTAAAAGCCAGATAGAAGATTTTGTATTTGATCATGGAGGTGATATGGAGTCACCAAAATGTATTGGATAGGGGACAACATGGTAGACCTAAACTTTAAGAAGATCACTTAGCAGTGGGGTGGAGGATAGACTGAAGTTGGAAGAGACTTAAGACAGGGAGACCAGCTAGGAGACTATTGAAATAGTCCAGGCATGAGGTAGTTAGGGCCTACATCAGGGTGACTGCTCTGTGAGTGGAGATAAGGGATATATGAAAGAGATGTTATGAAGCTAGAAATTATTTGACAATGGATTGGATATGGTGGGGGCTGACATTGGGGGGAATAGTCTGAGTAAGGAGTCAAAGATGACACTGAGATTTGAATTCAGGTCCTCCTGACTCCAGGGCTGGTGCTCTATCCACTGTGCCACCTAGCTGCTCCTCATGCAAGTCTTTCCATGTTTTTCTAAGATCATTGAGCTCATCACTTCTTATAGCATAGCAGTATTCCATCACAATCATATGCCACAACTTGTTCAGCATTCCCCAATTGATGGGTAGCCTTACAATTTCTAATTTCTAGTTCTTTGTCACTACAAAGATACCTGCTATAATCATTTTAGAACATATAGGTTCTCATAATTTTTCCTTAATCATTTTTGGAAATAGATCTAGTATTGGTATTGCTGGGTCAAAGGATATAGGTAGTTTAATAACTCTTTGGCCATAATTCCAGATTACTCTGCAAAACAGTTGGATCAGTTCACAATTCTACCAACAATTAATTAGTGTACTAATTTTTCTACAACCCCTCCAACATTTTTCCCTTTCCCTTTTAATCATTTTAGCCATTCTGATAGGTATAAAGTGATATCTCAAAATTGTTTTAATTTGCATTTCTCTAATCAGTAATGATTTAGAGTATTTTTCCATATGACTATAAATTGTTTTGATTTCTTCATCACAAAACTGCCTATTCATATCCTTTGACCATTTATCAATCAGGGAATGATAGTACTATTATAGATTTGACAAAATTCTTTATGTATTTGAGATAGGAGACTTTTATCTGAGAAACTGTCTATAAAATTTTTTATTACTTATATGAGTTATAGATAGGTGAACAATTTATGAATAAACCAGAAATAGAGAGCAAAGTTAGCTGTAAAATGGGTAATTTTAATTACATTAAATTAACAAGTTTTTGTAGAAATAAATGTAGCCAAGATCAAAAGGAAAGCAGAAAATTGCGGAATTTTTAAAGAAACACTCAACTATTCTTGTAAAGCTTAAAGTGCTATAAGTTTAAATTGGTATTGTGATGAACATAATTTCATGTGTATTTACTCTGTCCACAGAACTATACTGAAAGCTTCTTGAGGAGAGGGCCCACGCCTGAGACTTTGTGTCTTCCACAGCATTGTACATATAATAAGCCCTACATTATTGAACTTGAATTGTCCATGTTGACTTCAAGGCTGTATTTAATATTGGTTAGGGATCCCTAGAAGGGAAGAGTTCTTACATTGGCACAGAGAGGGGGCAATCATTGCTCTTAAGAGAAATTCTGTAATTAAATTCAGCTTAACAAGTATTTATTGAACGTCTGCCTTGTGCTGTTAAGTTGAAAGCAACTTGTCCAGACTGTCAACTTGTCAAGGGTGAAAGCTGTCTTCTTTTTCTTTGTTAGTATTCTTTTTCATCTTTCTACCCAGCATGGTGCTCTGCAAACAATATTAGATACTTGATGGCTGAAAAAAATAAAGAGGATTATAATTGTTTGTTTTAGCTTTGTGGATTCAACATGATCACATACAATATTTCAAGTTGATTGTTCTATTTAATTGGTCAAAAAGATTTCCTACAAAATCCTTTTGGTTGACAAATTATGTGGACTATACATTCAAATACATGTGATGGGTTTTCTGGGAGGAAATTCTTCTTTCAAACTATAAGTATTTCTTTATTCATTTTGTGGTTTTGTAAAAGAACCCCTCAGAAATAAGATTTTCCTCTTACCTTTTGCCATTAATGGTGGTTGGAAGTATGTATACTTTCAAATTTTCTCTTGTTCAAATAATCCCAGATTTAGAAAGCAGAAGCAATAGATTCCAGTACGTTGTTTAGAACAATTTTTTATTTCCAGACAATAAAATTGTCTACTTTTTAACAAAGCTAGCTCAAAAATTGGTTGGGTAATCATTAGTTTACCCTCCCCTTTGTAGTTCTTTATCAAGTTTACAGACTCTCTTCATGTTCAAAAGGGATATGCATTAAACTGAGCTGTTAGCAGTTTAAGAAGAAAATATAAACATGTATACTTCTGTGATTAACCTTTTTGATGAAAAATGCTTGTCATCCATTTTTCCTTGTACTGTTCAATTTGTCAGGCTGTTCTCAGTGTGATGACTTTGAGCAACACTGAATGACCTTATTAGAGAAACAGTTTCAACAGTTAATGAGATGCTTCTCTCTTCCCTAATGGTAACCACATGTATTGTTTTATTTATTTGTTTTCAAATAGGTTTTGCCTGGCATTCTGCAGAAGCATTGCTGTATCTTACCAGACAGGAATACAGGTAAAGAAATTTCCTTTTTTTTTTTTTGGAAATATAGATTTTTTAAAAATGTGATCTCATGATTTAGGCATTCAGGATTTTTTTTTTTAGAATTGTGCATCAAACTTGTGGAAAAGTGGGGGAAATTGGATGTTTAGCTCCACGTGCAAATTGAAACCTGTTTTTAGATCAGTTTTCATCTGGAGAAATAGATTTGCAAATTATGTTCTATTGTTGGCTGTCTCTTCTTGAAGGAAACTAGTAGTAGTTTTTGCAGTTGTTATATTTACTCTGAAGCCTTTTCTTTTGAAAATTATGAAAAGACTGATTTTGGCTAGCAGAGCTAAGTATGCCAGGAACATTGCATTTTGATTCTGTTTGCAATCAAGGCTCTTATATTGATAGGCTATGTAGGAAATGGGTAGATGGTTTGTGCTTAAAGCCTTCTGCATTGCAATGAATAAAAGAACAGGATGGAAGTCTTGAGTTGAGAGATGGTATCATTGTGTAATTTCTCATGGTAGGTTAGAGGTATTTGGTTTGAAATAGTAAGTGTGGGGCTTTGGGATATTTTCCAAGAAACCTGATGGTGAAAACTTGTTTGAATGGGAATTTTGGAATATTGTGCTATTTTGCAATAAAAAAAATCAACTTCACATGTGTTAACCCATAACTCTTACTTACAAAATGTCTTCAGACAGGAGGAATCCATTTTCCTATTCCGCTTGTTTTTATAGATGAAAGCATTAAATTCATAGAGGAATAGGTTGATCCATACTTACTCTTTTTTTCTTTGTGTTTAAAAATCCCCTTCCTTGCATAGAATGCCTTTAGAAAAACTAATATCAAGTGTGTGTAGCACAATTATGTTCCTAGGTATTTGGGGGTCATTATTTTTTCAAAGGACAATCATAGAATTGTATTTTCATTTCCACTACTTTAGATTAGTGTTATTGCTCATTATGGTAATATTTTTATTTTAGTTTATATACATGGTTTTATCAATGTAGAGAACTCCCAGTGTGTAGAATCCCTCCATTGATGTGGATTGGCACTTCATCTGTGACTAATCATCTGAAGCTTAAAATTGCCTATAGTACTAAGAGGTGCTTTCCTTTGGTTTACACAGTCAGTATATGTCAGAGGAAGTATTTGAATCTAGAACTTTCTGACTCAAAGGCCAATCCTCTACTATATCCAACTTTTAGAATAATGTTGCTAAGTAAACTGACTTTTGCTTGACAGAATTTAACATATGGGAGTAAAATTCAGCCTAGGGTAATTAAGTTAACTTTATCTGATGTAGTCCTTGTCATTTCCATTATAAATGGTCAACAACCTTGTCCTGTAAGCAGTGGTTCATAGTAGTCATTTAGAAATGGCAATATGTGGAATTCTTGGATCCCTGGAAACAGTTTCTCTCTGAGTTTAATCTTTTTCTAATGGAAAGAGATAGCTGTATTACTAACTAAAATCAATGTCAGTTCACAGATGAATTCTACTTGTTCTCATTTTGCCTGTTTATGTGAATGACTGCTGGGAATTTTAGAGTTTTATTGCTATAGGGAGCTTACTGATGAAGCTGGTTAAACATTTTAACAAAGTGGATTTTTTCCCCATAAGTATATTTTTCAAAGCTCAATGGAATCTTTAATAGCCATATGGTACCAAGGAATTAAGACTCTGAGAAATGTATATGAGCATGGGATGACCTGTTTTGATGAATAAAATGGTAAATGAGTAAATTTGTGTTACAGAGTTCACTGGTTATTTTATATGTACATTTTTCATTGTGAGAAGTCCCCAAAATTATGATACAATAAGTTCTGATTTTATTTCATATTCTTTAGAAAGCAAAATGGGCTTCTAAAGGGTTATTAAAAGGCATCTTCTTCTACTATTAGATAATAATTTCAAGGTCATAATGAAAATATCGTGAAATTAATCTTTTTTAAATTTACTTTCTCCGGGATTCTTCCAAATGACTGACAGCAGGGGCCCAGAAGGCTGGCATTTAGTAACATTTAAGC
The DNA here is from genome assembly GCF_028583685.1 of Petaurus breviceps papuanus. Taxonomy (NCBI): domain Eukaryota; kingdom Metazoa; phylum Chordata; class Mammalia; order Diprotodontia; family Petauridae; genus Petaurus; species Petaurus breviceps. The sequence continues at coordinate 820,113 of NW_027187309.1, forward strand.
ATGAACAATGAGAGGAATTGCTAGTCAATTTTATTGAAAATGTTTATATGCTGTAATGCTTTACTTTCAAATCAGGTGAAAAAAAAAGACCCAAGGCTATCACATTGGTTATGGAAACAGTAAAGATGTTATTAAACAGAGGAGGAAAAAAGAGCAGACTGGAATAATAACTTTAAAGCAGTAATTTGTTTAGATTGAAAGATGAATATGTCCTGGCTGTTGCATATAGTAAAATGTGGTCTTAGGTGTATTAAGCTGTTAAATTATTTAGAAAATGATATTTGGAAAATGTTTTGGGCACACAGACATTATTTAACATTACTTCATATTTTAATCATTCAGGTGAAATGTACATAAGAAGACACCTGTATTAGCTTGCAGTGTGGTATTTGAATTTCTCCCCTTCGTAATTTATAAATGTGAATTCATATTGTTTCTAAGGATGACCAAATTGCACATGAAGGATAGTGTGGGGTATCTTTCCTGTAATTATTATATTGTGAATCTTTTTTTTAAGTAGAAGACAAAGCCTACACAATAATTTTATTGTTGATCAGAGAAAACAATGCAGGATAACAACATACCTGAGTGATCAAAATATAGGGAAATCATAGAGGTAGCTTAACAACAAATGTCTCCTGGAAATTAAAAATGAAATGGTTTTTATTATATCCTGACACCAATTCTGAAACTCTCCTGTGCTTCAAAGCACATGCACTTTCATTAACCAATTCACTTGTTTTGGGAAAGTTAAAATTTGGAATGGTGCTTCAAAGAAAATGAGTCATACGATTCATGTTATTATTCAACTTATTTTTTATAGAAATGATGAGGGACACATAAGCTGACATGCTTACATTGGGGCATCTGAGTTATCTGTGGCAAAATCCAATTGAATATATAAACCATTTTGCTATGTTTAAGGGGTAAGGTAGTAAAGTGGTGGTGGTTAGGGAAAACTCTCTGTCTCAAATATGAATACTATGCATGGTTGCTCTTAAGTTTTTTTACATTGTAGTTTCTGATCATCTTCTGGGCACTATTAGGTAGAAATTATATGTACTCCTTGGTCAGTCTCTCTGTGTATAGAGGGTGTTAAGGTCTTCTTTATATTAAAGCCATAGTTCAATTTTCTTCTTATTTTCCTTTTTTTTTCTGTACTGATGACAAGATCTGAAAATATTTTAAATGACAAGTTACTCATATACCTGAAGCCAGCTGAATAATGAGTGATGACGTTAAATTTGCTGACAAATATTGCAGTTCCATACATGAACCTTTTGGTGTTAAGGTAATGGAGTTGGGCTACTGGAAAGGTAGAAAGGGGGAAGTAGATAGCTCAGAAGATATTTTGGTGATCAAAGGGGCGTAGAATGTTTAAGAAAGTTTCTGGGTTTGAAATGAATATATCGAATATTGCATACATTTAGATGAGGTAGATATTGACTATTATAGGTAGGATTAAGGCAAAGTTATATAAATGCAAAAAGGATAGTTTAAAAATAAGTAATCATAGGTATGCATGGATTGGAAAGTGACCAATTATTACCATAATGATTTTGGGTGTGAGAAAAGTTTTCACAATTTCAGATGGAAATATTTTATTGGATTATCTGAATCATGTTATCATTACTTCTATAAAAGGTCCTATTTACTGGCTAAATGCTTAAGAGCTTGCTTTGTAATCAGTATTCTCAGCCAGGCATATTCAATGATTATTTTACATAGTCAAATATTTAGAAAAAAATTTTCAGTTGCTTTTTGTTCAATGCAGAGTTAAGATGTTGAATGATGGAGATGAAGTATGATAAATTATGGATCAAACAGTTCATGTGAAAAGAGTCACATTTATTCTAAATGGGACTACTTATAGTGGGCAAACAGGTCTTCATTATTTTTAATATCCCTTTGGTTACTACTGATGGTTTTGATACTGAAGGTGTAATGAGTCTCTTTGTGCTGTGCTAAATACCTGAACATCCTTTACTGAAACCTGACAAGAATTTGTACATCATGTTCCCTAGAAAGGCATGAAAAGAAGTCTATGGAAAGGGTTGAGATGGATGGAGGGAGAGGGAGAGAGAGAGAGACCATTTTTTCTAATCTGGAAGAATTTCACATGACTTTTCCTCACACATTTTATGTTTCAGCCAAATTGGTCTATTTGCCATTTCATATAAATGACACTTTGTCTTCTTCTTTGTGTAAACTCAGTGCAAATTCTTCTTTTCACAAACTTTCTTCCATGTCTGGGATGTTCGTCCCTCTTACATCTACTGTCTAGAATCCCAGATCATTTCAAGTTAAGCTCAAGCTATACCTCCTACATGAGACTTTTCCCAATTCACCTAGTGCTTAGACTTCTCCCCTTCCCTTGGAATTAGTTTGTGTTTATTTACCTGTGTACATATTTTGCACAAGTAGAATCATAAACTACTTAAGGATAGGGATGGTTTTGTTTTTGTATCTTCAACATTTAGCACAGGGTCTATCTAAATGGCATTTACCAAACACTTATTAGATACTTATTGAATAAAAATAAATTGAAATCTCTAAGAAACATCTATTCTTTTTTTTTTTTTTTTGCTTTTTGAAGTTGGGAAAGTAGGGCAGTTGGGGTTAAGTGACTTGCCCAAGATCACACAGTTTTTGTGTTAAGTGTCTGAGGCCGGATTTGAACTCAGGTCCTCCTGACTCCAGGGCTGGTGCTCTATTTACCACACCACCTAGCCACCCCTGAAATGTCTACTCTTTTGGTTCCTCCCAACCTTCCACTTGACCTCCAAGTAGTTCCTTCTACATTTCACACTTTCTACTCTAATTGTTTCTTCTGGTTCTATGAGATGGAAATCCTTCTTTGGGAACTCTTCTGTAATAGAGATGCCAGATGTTTGTTATCCACTGGACTGACCCTGAAGTTCAGCTTTGTGTGTGATGTCTGGAATGACCTTCTAAAATTTATGATTCCTTTTCAAAATGAGGAAGTCTTTGGCATCAACTCTGAGTGTAAAAGCCATCACTAGGCCTCTCCCAGAGCTTCTAGCTCTCTTCCAATCTGATGTTTTCTCTCTTTTGCCCTCTAACTTTTGTTTGGGCTAAGCTCTCAATATGTGTGGTAACTATCTACAGTGGGATACAATTGTACCACCTTGACACTGATTTCAGTAGCCTTTTCTGTAACAAGTGATGGTTGCCTCACATCATAGTTTAGGTTGGCTGATTATTTTGGAGAGGACAAAGAACACTTTAGCACATAGCAGAGAGAGCAGTATACTTACTTCTGAATTACTAATAATTTCATTGTAAAATTTGTATGCTTGTACCAGGTATTCAAGACCTCTCATGATCTATTGTTACCCTACCTTCAAATCCTTATCTTGTATCACACTGTAGTCAAGAAAAAGTGGACAATTATTTGTCTTCCTCAAATGCCTTTCATTTTCCTATTTCTATGCCTTTCCTACACTATTCCCAATGTCTGTAACATATTCTTTCTTTGACTCCTTAATTCCTATACCTCCTTAAAAAGAAACCACAATTGAGAACCTTCCTATAAGATATTTTTAATTATTTTCCTTGACAATCATTGTCTTCCCTAACAGACCTCACATAACACTCTGTTTTGTACATTTTAATAGCACTTATCATGTCATAGATGATAAATTGTATAAAGGCTGAGACCGTCTTGGCTTAAGCTTTGTATATTTCTTGCTGCCTAGCATATTACTTGGTACATAGTGGGTACTTAAAAAATGTTTGGTGAATTGAATTTAATAGCTTGCCCAAAATTTAAATCATTGTGATCAGTAGCTCCTTGTTCTCTCTCTCTCTCTCTCTCTCTCTCTCTCTCTCTCTCTCTCTCTCTCTCTCT
>NW_027187309.1:824083-846233 GCF_028583685.1 Petaurus breviceps papuanus
TCTCTCTCTCTCTCTGTCTCTCTCTCTCTCTCTCTCTCTCTCTCTCTCTCTCTCTCCTTTCTGTCTGTCTGTCTCTGTCTCTGTCTCTCTCTGTCTCTCTCTCTGTCTGTCTGTCTGTCTCCTTTGGTATTTCACCAGTGTAGGAAATTTCTTGTTTGGAAATTTCCTTTCACCAATCCAGTTTGGGAACTCATCTGAAACTTATAGTTTTTATAGAAAGTTATAGTTGCTGAGAATTTATGGTTAAGGTCACATAGCCAGTTTGAGTTGGAGGCAAGACTAAAACCTAGTTGTTCTTGATTCTAAGGTCAGACAGTATGACATTTGGAAGAGGTAATGGATTTAGAATCATAGAAACTGAAATAAAATTCCAGTACTTTTATTTACTACTTGTATGACACAGGGCAAGTCATTTAACTGCTTTGGCCCTCAGTTTCCTCATTTGTAAAATGGCGAGGCTAGATATTTTCTTATAGCTCCAAGTCTGCGATCCTATGATTTATGTGTCATGTTGCCTTTTAAAATAAGGCATTATTAGCATCCTATTGATATTGCCTATACATATTATGGGGTTGGTTATATTTCTGGACTAAAGCTGACTCATTTTTAGAGCCCATAGCCATGGAATCATAGCATTATGACACCTATTTCAAAAGGCTCTCCTATCAAGGCTCCAGTTACTGTTAACATACCTTTAAGAGTCAAATGAAATGTTGCCGAAATGGTAGCTTTTGACATTGTGGAGAGACTATTGAGAAATTTGGAAGAATAGGAGTTGAAGAGAAAATTTACCTGCCATTGGTTATGGAGAAGCTGGGTAATACAGAGATGGAACTGTTTTAATCATTATCTTATGAAGAGGAAAAAGAACATTCTTGAGAGGAGATACTATTAGGTATCATGAATGAACTGACTAGTGAAACTGTATGTCCAGGAGTAGGGAAAAGTCATCTGCAGTTATAGTTATAGTTAGAAGTACTTCAGGCCATTTCTCACTGCTACAACATTATAGTTCTTTATGCCTTTGTGTTAAATTTGATTATTGTTAATAAATTGTATAACCTACAAACTAAATATTGAGTTATTCCTAGGAGATTAGCAATTAAAAACATATGGAGACAGAAGTGCAACTGCTTGTGGGGAAAGATGTTTCTCTAGTTTACTAAATAATATCTAATAAATTGAGTTGTGTTCTGAACTAACTTATTAATTAATAAGAAAGTCGCAATTATATTAATGAGAAAAATCTCAAAACATTACTTAATTACCTTAGAATTTTGGATGAAAAGAATTAATATGATAAGTAGCAGACTGAGAGATAATCAACAAATAAGATTAATTAGTTGTAAAAGCTAGGTGGAGCAGTGGAGAAAGTATTGGGCTCAGAGTCAGAAGACCTGAGTTCAAATCCAGCCTCAGAAACTTCCTAACTGTGACATTGGGCAAGTCACTTAAAATCTGTTTGCCTTAGGATCAGTGATCCATAGGAGAAGAAAGTGACAAACTATTCCAGGATCTTTGCCTTGAAAACCCCAAGGATCTCTATGTATAGTCACAAAGAGTCTTACATGACTGAATGACTGAACAACAAATCCTGAGATAACCTCATAGATATAGAATTGTAAAGGGCTGCGACGATCATTTGGTCCATTCTCTTCATTTGTCTATGTTTAGGATTCTTTCCATTCTACATTCTCATTTTGCTAATATTAAGTTTACTACAAAGGCAGAGGCCTGACCACACTTAGCATTGGAGATCAGTGGCCAGGTTGGACACACCCAGGATGAAGCTGGAGATTCTTCACCCCCACCCCCATTAATGTATATTTTTATACACCTTAAAATACTTTTTTGGCCCCATTTACATAAAATTCCTTCCTACATCTTTATACAGAGGGCTAGTCCCTTTGGTGACTCTTACCATTGTGTTTTATCGGAAATATTTTTAATCTTGTAAGCATAATGTCCCCACTTGCCCTGTATGAGTAATTATCTCCATTTTCTGTCATTTAACATATGAGGATTTAATATTAATAACTGGTAGGTAATGTACAATGATTTTTTTTTCTTTAACTGAAAATTTGTGGTATTGGCTATTTTTTTCTGACAGAGAATTTGCACAGGGAAATTATTAAAGAACTAGTTAGTTTTTGGCAGGCCTGGCTTTCTCACCCTGATTATCAATGCATTTTGCCTAAGAGTTGCCATGTCATTGGGGAAAATCAGGCTTAGGCTGTTGCGAGCTTAATAAATTCTTTTACATTTAGATTACACAATTGGCTGGTGTTCTGCCCCTGAGCTCAGTTGCCTCACAGCATTTTCTCATGTCTATCAGGAGACGGTCTGTTCTATTGCCAAGGATAATTTAAAGCTTCAGTAATGAATTGGTTTTAGAGAATGGCAGCCGTGGTCACACTTTGTTATACAGACTTTTGATAGCTATGCAATAATAAAATTCCAAACAGGTTAAGCAGGCAATGATATCCAATTTTAAGATAAAATATATTTCTGCTTGCTAGAGACCATGTAAATTCTGAGGTGGGAGAAAAGATAGGGACCTGTGGATTTAATTGGTATAAAGATTTTTAGGGGAAGAAAATCCCTTTACCTCTGAAGTTTGGCACCTTCTGTGCAATTCATAATCTTAGAGTTGCTTAGTGCACTGAGAGGTTAGGTGACCTTCCCCAGGTCATATAGCCAGTATGTGTCAGAGTGAAGACTAGAACTCAGGTTTTTCTGACTTTGAGGTCAACTCTCTATCCACTATTCCATGTCCCCTCTTATTGGGAGGAAATGAAGCTAACATCTTTTCCAGATGTTTGGGAATATCTATTTTGCAAACAGGAAATATGATACGCACTGAAGGCATAGGATTGGAATGTAAGGGTTGGAATGGAAGTCAGAGGGTATCTGGTCAAACCTGTACCTGAAAAAGGATACATTCTACAACATACACAAGAGGCCGTCTAACTTATATATGAAGACCGCTAATGAAAACGCCCTCTAGGTTACTTCTCTGGCATCAAGAACAGTCTTGCTTTCTTTGATGTCCCTTCCACAATGCAGAAGTGTTCAAAAAGTGTTGGTTGAGTATCTGGTCCAAAACAAAGCATAGCCTTTTCTTTAGTATTTATAGAAGTTTGGTCATACCTGCATGTTATTTACTGAGCAGACAATTTACTTTGGGCAGTGTAAATTTTTTTTTTTTAGTATTAGATTTGATTAAAAATAACAAATACTGCTCCACTTTTGGTTACAATATATCAAACTATTCGACAAAGAGATTGGCTATTGGGATATGAACAGTTGCTTGGGTAATTTGCACATTTTAATTCAGGGAAAGCAGATGGGACTTAATTGTTTAAATAGTAGGGATGAGTGAGCTCAGGCATTTGAAATCCCCCAAAGTTTCCTTTCAAGTTGAAGGTTTTGAAATGCTTTTAATTCAGTGATGTGCTAATGAATAAGAGCTATGCAGAAGTCCATTGCCTTTTCACCAAAAGTGACTGAAATAGCAGTGACTAGCTGGATTTGACAGGGGGTGGTAGAAGGTGGTAGAGACAGTGTCAGAAAGCTACGTGGTTTCAATTCTTGACTTTGATTACCAGATGTTATTGGCCTGAGAATAGACAAATTAGGAAACTACCAGGTGGCTGCTCCTAATATCATAAAGTCAGAGATTTGGAAGTGGTCTAACAGATAATCTAATCCTAAAAAATAATCTAATCTACTCTCGCTCTGTCCCTTTTTAATAAGGAAACCACATCTCCCTTCCCACCTAGACAACTTGACTACATTGCCTTACCCATTGTTCTAATAGAAATGTAAGATCAGGGTGACTCCAGAGGTCCCAGATACTATCTTTCTGGATATTCACACTTGAGGATTTCTTATAAATACTGTTGGTCGCTGAGTCAATAGAAATAAGACAGGTTAAAGATTTTGAGGATACCTCTATCCCAGGATTTCTCCTGGAGATTCTTTTGGAATATATGTGTGTGTGTACATATACATATGTGTGTATATAGCTGTATGCACAAATATATGTGCACATATCATATATACACATATATAGCATATGTATATGTTATGGTTTTATATACACACATATTATATTAAAGGAAAAATCAAGAGTTTAGGCAGTGATAAATTAGTACTTTTAGACTTCCAATAAAGATAATTTTATTCTGTTGTAGAGATCTTAGAGATTTGCAACCTGAGTCTCCCTCAGACTGTATGTAGTTCTGTGACTTTTTGGTGGTTGAAGAATCACTAAACATGTCAATACATCATTGAAAGGGAGAGATGTGATAAATGTTGAATGACTTAATGAATGAATTCAAACTTGTAACTTTCTAAAGTTCTCTTACATCCCTTAAAAGGGATGTGAATTTTGTATGCTATAAACTTCTAGTCAGTACAGCTAGCATCTGTGATTTCTTCAGCATGGGAACGTCCTCTACCAATAAGAGAACATAACCTATCTACAATTTAGTGGATATGTCTTAGGGGGTTGTTTGAGGTTAAGAGACTTTTTGTCACTATTAATCAGGTGATAAATATCAAAGCTGGGATTTGAACTTACCTCTTCCTGACTGAAAGTCTAGCATAATATATACGCCATCATACTACAACTGAAATTTGCAATAATTGAAATAAAAGTACTATAATACAGGTCAGTCATTAAATGCAGTGCTTGGAATTGTGTTGTAAGCTTTGATGCTACATGGGCTACCATCTCAGCTATTTGGAGAATGGCTATTTACTGCCTTTTCAGATTTTATAGATAGCCTGTTAGGTTATTATTTAAAAAGAAGTGTGAAACACACATTATTGTATATTTTTCTCAGGTTTTATCTTGCTAGGCCCTAAAGTCTAGCTAGAAACCAATATGCTATAGCTTGTTTATTCCTGTTCCTTGAACAAAGAACTATGATAATATCTGGTGAATAAAGTGACAATTCCTACAGACAGCTGATCAGGCAGTTTGTTTGTTTGCTTAGAGTTCTTAACTAAGGAAATATTGGTTTGTCTTTATATTTGCATGTTTCTTATAGTTCTTTGGAGAAGCAAATATTTGGTATAAGAAAATCAAGTGTGAAATGAAGAATGACCCAGTTCCACTAAATAATTGAGAACTCAAAAACATTTATATATCGTGAAAGGAGTAAGCTCTTTGCACTGAATGTTAGCCTTATTTTGGAGGAGGAAAGTTCAACTTTATTAAAGTATTAGTATTTGGTGTTTGAATAATATAATTTATTTCATGTTTAATTCATTAGAAATGATAGACAGGTTCAGTAATTTCATATTAGTAGTTAGTGATGGTAGGCCAATAATCCTATATTAATGTCTTTTATACGTTATTGTAGTAAAACATAGACATCCTCAGCCTCTGTGGAGTTCTGTTACTGTTGATAAGAATAACTTACTTCTAAGCTCCAGAAAACAAAGACCTAGACTCCATAAGATGTGACAGGTCTTAAGTTTTTCTATACATGTTAAAGTTTCTCTTCTTTTCTCTAATATATTGGTGGGAATGGTATAAAACAGCAAAAAACCTAAGCAAATAGCACTCCTGGAGTATTCTCAGGGATGAGTAGCTTAAGAAAAAAGTCAAGATCTGTGGTTAATAATAATAATTATATTAACTCATATTTCTATAGCATTTTAAGGTTTATGGAAAATGCATTTCACATGAAAACCCTGTGAAGTAGGCAGTGTGTGTCTTGGTACCACTGACCTCACTTGAACATCAGCTGCCTATTGAGCAGACTCAAGGTTCAAACATGTTGGAGGTAAAGGACAATAGATTCAGTGACTATCTCTGAATATGGAGGGAGAAAATGGCTATGGGTTGGACAGAATGATTATTGGAAGGGTGATGGGTTTGTGTAGAAAATTGTAGCAAGAAAGTGGGGGGGGAATGGAAAGTCAGAGGCTGCGTATAATTTTTTTTTTTTAAAGCAATAGGGGTTAAGTAACTTGCTCAAGGTTACACGGCCAGTTATTTCTGGGTGGGGTGCTGAGCATCTGAGGCCGGATTTGATCCAGGTCATCCCAACACTGGAGCCGGTGCTCTTACTCGCTGAGCCACTTGGCCGCCCCTAAGCAATTGGGGTTAAGTAACTTGCTCAAGGTTACACGGCCAGGTGTTTCTGGGTGGGTGCTAAGTGTCTGAGCCCGGGATTCGATCTCCAGGTCTTCTCAACACTAGAGCCGGTGCTCTTACTCACTGTGCTACCTGGCTTCCCCTGGGTATAATTTTCAACAGTTGATGGAGGTTCTGCTTGCTAGTTTAAGCAGCAAACATGTCTGAAGAACATTTGCTTTGATGGCAAGATACATCTGAAGTAAGATGTAGCATCCCTAGAAAGTGTGGTGTGCTCATGTTATAGATTTAATGTCTAATTTAAAACATTACTCTTTGTTTCCTTCTAAGGTCAACCCAGATCTGAATTATGGGCATATCCATGTAATGATGTTCTCAGAATTATTGCCAAACTGGTCTCCTTCCTTGTCTATGTTTCTTGTCTCCATAAAAAAGTCTCTTTATTTCTTGCCATTGGGGATGGAAAATTTTCCTCATTTGCATTTATGTTTAAACATAACACTTAAAATATTCTTTGCAGTTATGATTGTGACCTTAAATGACCAAATCTTTTCTGAAAACTTAATGTATATTGGGTGTTGTGAATGTGCGTGAGTAACAAAGATTATAAAGGAGTCCAGGTATGTGCAGCAGCAAGCACTCCAGCATCCCCAGGGTGGCTGCCAATACATGTTCTTAGATCTGCTTTTCTAAAGGAAAGAGACTCAAAATGGGTTAACAATCTTGCTTTAATCAATCAAACATATCATTTACCTCATTCAGGGGAAAAAGTCAGCACCCTGAACTTCAGAGTATACAGACAGAAGTTACAAACTTCAGAGTATACAGACAGAAGTTACAAGAAGACAGAGAAACATTTCAAGCAGACAGGCCTCCAACTGTCTGACCATTACATCCATACCTAGTCATAGTTACCAGAGAGGGAAGCACCAACATCTGGGTTTTCAGAGCTGGGGGGCTCTCAACAGTTGCCCAGAGTCTCATCTGGTCAAATCACACAATACTTCTCAAAGTGAGCCCCAAAACAAAGCCTCACATCAGGGTTAATATAGCCTTCTCCTGGCTCAGAAGATGTCACAACCCTCTTGACCCACTGCCCAATCACAAAGTATCTCCTGAAAAACAAGTCTCCTGCCATAGCCTCCAGGTGCACTTAGCCTATCAAAGGGCCTGGGGGCAGGGAGAGATCTTAAATTCACATTCCCATAACAGTATGGAATGTATCCTTAAGGAGCTTGCATTCTAGGAAAGGAGATAGAGAAGTAAAATTCTGAAAAGTTAAGTAACAATCCAAGATTTAAATAGCAATTGGAGGCAATGAAATAAAACAGTATGTGATTATTTGCCCAGAATATTTATTATGTGTACAAATTTTGTTGTTCAGTTGTTTTAGTAGCATATGCCTCTTTATGACCCCATTTTAGGTTTATTTGGCAAAGATACTGGAGTGGTTTGCCCTTTCCTTCCACAGCTCATTTTACAGATGAGGAAAATGAGATGAACAGGGTTAAATGACATATCTAGAATCTCACAGCCAGTAAGTGTCTGAGAACTGATTTGAACTCTGGACGATGAATTTTCCTGATTTCAGACCTGACACTCTATCCACTGTACCACCTGGCGGTCCTTCTTAAAACCTTTTACTGAATTCTGAATGAATATTAGTCATTCAGCCAAGCAATATAAGACACTGTTTGTTGCCCTTTGGTGTAGATGTGAGAAGGTGTTAGGCAGCTATGTGACATAGTCCAATGTTTCCAGGTGGTCCAATATTTACAGAATCACAGAACCTCTTCAACCTTATGCTCAACTGAGAATCCCAGGGTAACCTGTATAGTCCATCAAAACATCAAGAGAAGATTTAACAAGAATATCTTAAAAAATATAATGGAGGTTTATGAAATCATAGAATCTTAGCTGAAGAGCTGGAAGGGACCTCAGGAACCACCTACCTAACTCAACTCTCCCATTTTATAGATGAAAAAATTGAGGTATAGTGAGGTTAAATTACTTTTCTAAGGTAACATAAGTAGTATGCACCAGAGGCATTTGATGCATATGTCTTCTAGGTCTTCTGACTTCAAAACAGGTGACCTTTTTACTATAGCACAGTGCTTTACCTGTGACTGCTCACAAAGAGAAAAGTATAAAGAGGAAGATGTCATTTGGCACTTAGTATATCTAGCATGTACATCCCTCAGAAAGATTACAAGCTCTTTGAGGAAAGGGGCCATTTGTATGCACATTTATATAAGCAGAGAGGCAAGGCAGTGTGGTATAATGGATATGGGACAACCTTAGAGTCAAGAAGTTGGGATGTTACCCTCCAAGATATGCTAGCTGTACAGCTGAGTGAGTCACTTAATTTTTATGTCATACTCAACTCTCTACAAGTATGTCACAAACAAGTTGCTTATCTACAAAAGTGAAAGGAATTTCCATACTGGGCATTCCCCACACTAATAAAATCCCACATATGGACCTAATATATGTGCACATGTGCATGTATATATGTATACATATATATTTATGTGTGTGTATATATCCATAGCTAAAGATATAGGTGTATGATATATATTACATATAATACCTTTTATATGTTCTTGTTATTCAGTCATTTCAGTTGTGTCCAACTCTTTGTGACCCCTTTTGGGGTTTTCTTGGTAAAGATAATGAGATGGTTTGTCATTTTCCCTTCCAGCTCATTTTACAGATGAGGAAAATGAGGTGAACAGGGTTAAAAGACTTGCCCAGGATCACACAGCTAATGTGTCTGGGGTCAGATTTGAACTCGGAAAGTTGTCTTTCTGATTCCAGCACTCTAGCCACTTTACCACCTATCCTCTCTCAAATTCATCTTCCTCTTTGGGAAATGCTCTTTGGAGCTTCTTTAAAAGGATGGTGGGTGACTGTTTACAAGATCAATTGTAGAGGGAATTCTTGGTTAGGTGTGGATTAGAGTAGGTGATCACTAGGATTTCTGCCAACCCTGAAATACTGTTAGTAGATGGATTATTGAAACAGGTGAAATTAGGGCTCTTTTTAAGTATTAAAGTTCACTTTCTGTAAAGAATAATATTTCAGCCACCACATTATAAACCACTTCCTTCAAATTCTTCCTCATATGAATCTTTTACAAATAATGTAAAGCATACCTTAATTGCCCCTTTGCCTCCCCTGAATTCAGTCAATAATGGTAAAATGTTCTCTCTTTTAACTGGCTTGTTATCTCCCAATCTATATTTTTTTTAATTTGTGTGTTTTTAATGTATGTCTTACTGGAAACTTCCAGTCTTAGGGAGTTCTTGGAGGCACCAATATGTTAAATAACTTACCTGGGTTGCTTAGGCAGTATGTGTCAGAGGCAAGAGGTTAATCTAGATTTTCTTTACTCCAAAGCTGACCCTTTATCCATTTGCATAGAAATTGCTTATGTTGCATATACATATCAATTATTATTATCTGGGCTTTAATTTAAATGAGGAGTGGACTAGCTGATCTCTACCCTTCCTTCTGGCTCTAAACACTATGACATCTTGTGAAAAACTTACTTTTTGTGTTGAAAAATATGGTGAGGATTTCTACAAATATGTTAGGGTATTTGTCAATCATGTTTTGGGACATTTCCATTATCAGTAGCCACAAAATACACACATCAGCAGTAATAGTTTATATTTATAATACCATAACTTTACAGGTAAATGAAAACAGCAGATAAAGACAGTGATTGATTTTTCCAACAAAGGTCTAACTTAGTTAACCATTCAATTTCTTTGCTAAACAGGCATTCTAGAAATGCATAAATCACATTGAAAAGGCTTGATTTAAATAAGCCATTTTTCCAAGTATGAGTTTGGGTTAATAGGTAGTATTATTAAGGACCGCTGCTTCTGAGAAAGAAGGAAAAATAATCTTTCTTTACAAGAGAATAACAAAATTCGGACAGAACTTAGGGACCCAAGGAATTCATATAATAAGTCATCAAGAAGGTAAAGAAAGGTCATTGAAGGGGTATAATTTTGCTTTTGTCACGAACCAGTTGTGTGACCTTCAGTAGTCATTTTACTACTGTGGACCTGAGCTCCCTTATGTATAAATGGAGAGGATTGTAGCAGATGACCTTGAAGACCTTCTAGCTCCAATGGCATATGGATCTGGATTCTATGACCAGACTTCAACCCTTCATGCCTGTTGATTATTTTTTTGTCAGCAAAATACAAGTTTTAATATCAAAAATCAACATAATCTGAAATGTTTCCCTGACATAATTTTTTTTAAATTGTTTTATTTGTTTTTAGAATTCAACATTCACTTTTATAAGATTTTAGGTTCTAAATTTCCCCCCTTTCCTATCTCCCCAAGATGGCATGCCATTTGATATAGGCTACACATGTGTAATCATATTAAACATATTTCCATATTAGTCATGTTGTGATAGAAGAAGCAGAACAAAATGGAAAAAAAGAAAACATGAGAAAGAAAAAAGAAAACATAAAGAGAAAATAGTATTCTTTGATCTGCATTCAGACTCCATAGTTCTTTCTCTGGATGTGGATAGCATTTTCTATCATTAGTCTTTTTAAATTGTCTTAGATCATCACATTGCTCAGAAGAGCTAAGCCTAACAAAGTCAGTAGTAACATTATGTTGTTATTGTGTATAATATTCTCCTGGTTCTTCTCACTTTGCTCAACATCAGTTCATCTAAATCTTTCCAGGTTTGTCTGAAATCTACCTACTCCTAGTGATTATTTTGAATGACCATTCTAGTCCTGCTTTATGTGATCCTGGGCAAATCTATTACTTTTGTGCCTCAGTTTTCTCAACTGTAAAAAATTAGAATACTGATGTCTATCTTGTCTATATCACAAAATTATGCTAAGAATCAAATGAGATAATAGCAAAATATTTTTAAACTGTATAGTTGTATAACTATAGAAATGCAAATCATTAATTACATAGTAATCAGTTTAAAATATAGAGTTTAGACAAACTCATTTTGATTAACAAGATAACATTGCATACCACTAAAAATAGGAGAATTCATTAAATATTTTGGAATTAACTTTCTAAACCACACATATATGGATATGACTAGAATTTTTTATATAAATAATGGAAGATCCAAATGATTAAAGAGATTACAGTGTACATGACTATGTTGTATTAATATGGTAAAGACAAATTGCTTTAATATTATGTTTTGTATGGTATGATAATCAAATTATAGAGATGGTAGTTTATAGCATGAGACATTCATTAAACAAATTTGATTTAGGCATTTACTATATAGCCCAACTATGCTAGACACTGGGAAATGTGTAAAGATGAATTTATATGAAAAAAAACATCAAGTATATCAAGGGAAAATGAAAAATTTCCCCTAACTTTGGTTTTACTAGAGTCCAAATTGTCAGGGAATCAGAGAATCACAGATCTACAGTAAGGAGGGACTGCAGTGGTCATTAAGTCTACCCCTTTATTTTACTTCTGAGGAAACTGAGTCACAGAGAACAGAAATGACTTGCTCAGCATCACATAATATCTGAATCAGGATTTAAACACTTGCCTTTCAGTCTCCAAGCCCAGTGCCATATACTGATGCTGTCTCTATATCTTGAAGTAATAATTACAAAAATAAATCTGGTGCTACATAAAAAGCAGAGAAAATGATTAAATGGAATTGATTAGAAAAGGAAAGACAGAGAAGCAAACTTATCTACTGGTCCAGCACTTGGAAAAACCCGAGAATGCAAACTACTGTAGAAAATAAGAATGGCTATGAAAACTTCTTAGAAATTTGTCAGAAAATGATTTTAGGTCAACATTGTCCAAAATATTTAACAAATACCGAATGAATAGACAATACAAATATACACATTCACACCATAAAACAATTAGAGAGGAATGGAAAATTATTTTTCATGGCTATGGAGAACAAAAATATTTTTAACTCATCTCAGAATAGAAGAAATTATGAAAAATCAAAATAGGTGATTTTGAATATACAAAATTTTTAAAAAGCTTCCATAAATAAAAGGCAGCAAAATAAGAACAAGATATATAGAAAGATCTGTGCATTAAGCATCTCTTGACAAAAGTCTGATACCTACGATCTATAGGAATTACATGAATTTTAAGAATAAGAGCCATTTCCCAGTAGAAAAATGCAAAAATAAATTGAAGAAACAATTAAGAAAAGAAAAAAAAGCCTATTAGCAAACATCTGAAAAAATGTTTCAAATTCACTTCAAACTAACATAAATGTAGATAAAAGAAAGTTAAGGCTATCTATTATATATTATGTATTATAATCATCAGATTAAGGGTGGAAAAGATTCAGTATTAGAATGACAATTGATACAGATACTTGATCAGGAAAATAATAGGTATAGCCTTGAATTGATCTAATGATTTTAGATAATCTTTGGAATAATAATCAATATATAATAAGAAATAAAAATAAACTAATAAGAAATAGAAATAAAACAATAAAAAGCTAGTATTTATACAATATTTTAAGGTTGATAAACTGCTGAGCATCTATTGATATCTCACTTGGTCTTCACAACATTTTGTGAGGTGGGTGCCATTATTATTACCATTTCAAAGATGAGGGAACAAACTGACAAAAACTATTACTTGCCCAGGGTCTCACAGCTAGTATTTCTTTTTTCCCCCTTTTTTGTAGGGCAATTGGGGCTAAGTGACTTGCCCAAGGTCACATGGCTAGTTTTTGTGTTAAGTGTTTGAGGTCAAATTTGAACTCAGGTCCTCCTGACTCCAGGGCCAGTGATCTATTCACTGTGCCACCTAGCTGCCCCTCACATTCTCTGAGGCGGGATTTGAACTGATGCTCTTCTGACCCCAAGTCCAGCACTTCTTCCACTAGCCACTCTATTATGCATATTCTTTGAGTTAACAATCCTGCTATTGGGCTTATAATCTTGAGGAGGTCATTGATGGCAAAAATAAAGACCTATTGGTTAAAACATTATTGCATCTCTATTTGTAAAAGCAAAAATTTGGAAGCAAAGCTAATGATAATAGTATTTGTATATTACTTTATTACATTCAAACTTCACAACAATTCTGTGAGATACGCACTACAAATATGTATTATACTGCAAGTATAATGATATTGATTTTATAGCTTATGAAACTGAGGCTTACAGAGATTAAGGTACTTGCCCACAGTCATACAGCTAATTAAGTTTTAGGGACAGGATTTCACTCATATCGTCCTGGCTTCCAGGTTAGAATACTATGCATTACACCATATTGCCTATACCATACCATACCATACTATGCTATGCTATACTAAACTATACTTCTTTCTCTCTCTCTCTCTCTCTCTCTCTCTCTCTCTCTCTCTCTCTCTCTTTCTTTTTCTCTCGTATTTGAAAAATGGCAAAACAAACAATGGTAAATAAATATAATGGAATATTATTGCACTCTAAGGAATGACAAATATAAAAAGTCCAAAAATGTAGGAATGCTCATAAGTGGTGCAGGGGGAAGAAATTGGAGCCAAAAGAGCAATTTATACGATGGCTATGACTATGGAAATGAAGATAAGATTAAATAAGGAAAAAAAAAACCCAGAAAACAAACCAAAAAAATTCTCGGGTCAAAAAAATCTATAGTCAACATTTGGTAGTAATTTTTTTAAAGCCAAAAATAACTGCCCCTTTTCCTTTTTACAAATGGTAAACTACAAAAGGTATGGTTATATGTATTCTTAGCACCAATCACTCTTTCATATTGTGTTGCTTGTTTTGAAGCAATCCACTTTTGACTGGCTTGTTCCTAAGTTTGCTTAGGTTTATCTGCTTTGTCAAAAGAAAGTTTATCAATTTAAAAAAAGAGATAAGACAGTATGCCATGTTATTAAGGAGCTATATATTTGAAATCAGCAGGGACACCAAGTCATTTCTATGTAATGTTATTTTCAAATTCCCCATCCATTTTTTGGTGGGGGGGTTAGTTTTGTACATGAAAAACAAATAGTGACAGAAAAAAAAAACTGTGGTGCTTAAATTGCTTGCTGTTGATTTTTTTAAATGTGTTTAAATTACCAAGAGAAAACTATTTATTTAAGCCCTCTTGTGCTCACCAAGCAAAGATTCACAAATATTTTCTTTAGCTGTGCTTATTTATTCTTTTTTGTTTGTTTCTTTCTTTGCTATTTGGGGGCAGATGTTGGGGGAAGAACAATGTGGATTTTAAAAGTATTTGAGTATAAGCAACAAATACAACTACAAGATTTTGGTTAATATAGTACTTTTGAATTTTCTTCTTGAGGTTAGTGGCTATGGAAGAGAGTAGTGTGGTAATATCAAGTTAGCAAACATTTCTTAAGTGTCTGCTACCACTAGGTACTGTATACTAAGCCTTGGATTTGGAAGCAGAAGACATGGTTTTAAAACCTGGCTCATTTACAATGTAACTGTGGTCAAGTCACTTCATTTTTCTGGTCCTAATTTTCTTCATCTTCTAGGTGAAGGGTTGAATTCAGTTGGAGTGGCTCTTCCAACTTGAAGCCACAAAATCACAAGAATTTAGGAACATCAGTAGCCATCCAGACCAACCCATACACAGAGAGGAATCCTGACTACAACCCACAAAAAAGTAACCAAAGCTTCTCTTTGAAGGTTGAGCCCTTAGCCTTCTGAGATAGTCTATTCCACTATGCTTTTTAATTTTGATTGTTAGTTAAATTTTCAGAACTTCAATATTAAATAGCAGCTAATTGGCACAGTAAATAAAATTGGACCTGGAGTCAGGAAGACCTGAATTCAGATCACTTAACCTTTGACTGTCTCATTTTCCTAATCTGTAAAATGGTGATATTAATAGCACCTATTCCTCAGGGTTGTTGTGAGGATAAAATGAGATCATATTTATTAAGTGCTTTGTAAATTTTAAAGCTATATATAAATGCTAGCTATTATTTAAGTGCTAGCTATTAAACCTGCCTCTTTGCAGTTTTTACCCATCTTCTTGGTTTTCCCCTCTGGGGCTAAGCAGAATAAGTTTACCTATTTGAAATAAAATTGTGACATGGGAGTAGCATAGAAACTCTTTTCTTATCTTATCTAATTTTATTTTTATATTTCTTTGGTCCTAGTGTGCCTATCCTCACTTGGTTATGGAATTGAATATCAGATTCAAAAAATATTTATTAAGCAACTATCCTATGTGGTGGATTATGCAGGGTACTGGGAATACCACAGTGAATAAGATGTAGCCCTTGTCCTAGATTTTAAAGTCTAATGGAGAGATAAGCCATGTTCACAAATACCTATAATATAAGTTAGAATTTAATAAATCCAAAGGAGAGGTCAAACCAGGGGAAATAGGGAAATCTTCCAGAAGGTAATAGTATGTGATCTGGGTTTGGAAGGAAGAGAAGACTTTGCATAGATGAATATATGATTCCCATCAAGTAGAACAGTTTGAAAAAGTGAAAAAACATGGGTAAAAGCAGCAAAAGCTTAGGGAACACCTAATCATTCAGTTTTGCTGGAAGAAGAGTGCTCTGCTAATGATTCTTAGGCTTTACTCTACAGTGGGGTATGGTGGGAAGGAGGACCTTCTCTTGGCCTCAGTTTCCTTATGTGAAAGTGAAAGGTTTGAATATGATCGTTTCTAAAGACCCTGTCGACTTAAATTGCATCACTGGTAAATAGGTATAGTAATAGTTATATCATTAACATTATGGCATAGTGTATAGAGAAACAGCCCTTGGGTTAGGAAAAGCAGTTCAAATTTTCCCTCTGATATGTAGTGGAAGTATGAGTCTGGGCAAGTCATTTAACCTCTCAGTGTCCCCAGACAATTTTCTAAATCTAGGAGTTTCAGAACAGTCACTTATTTTCATTGGTAGTAGAAATTTTCTCTTACCCATAGTAAGTTAGTGAAAGAGCATTTATTATATTTTTAACCTTTTTTCTTTTTTCTTATTATTTTTTAAAATAATTCATTCCCCCCCCCCCCCAATTACATGTAAAGACAATTTTTAACATTCATTTTAAAAAATCTTTTTGAGTTCAGATTTTCTCCATTCCTCCCTCATCTCCCTGTAACAGTAAGCACTTTGATATAGGTTGTACATCGAACAAATATTATTAAATGCCTACTATGTGCCAGTCAGAGTGCTAAATGCTAGGGATACAAAGAAAGGCAAACGATCTCCAAACCAAATAAAATAAAAACAGCCCTGCTCTCAAGGCGCTTAAAGCCTAGTGGGGAGCGCAACATGAGAGCGACTGTGCAAACAATATACACACATGGTGAATTGGGGGTAATCTCAAAGGAAGACACTAAGATTAAAGAGGACTGGGAAGGGCTTCTTACAACATGTGAAACTTTAGCAGAGACTTGAAGGGAGCCAGGAGGCAGAGATGAGGTAGGAGACCAGGATTTCTCTTCACTAGTAAAATCACTAGTTCAGACCCAAAAGACATATTCCATTGTGCCATTTTGCAAAAATCAATCAATCAGGAAGCACTAATTAAAAACCTACTATGTGCCAGGCACTGTGTTAGAGGCTTAGATGTAAAGAAAAAAAGTGAAACAAAATGGGAAGATAGCATGCACCTATGTAGGTATGTAAAATACACATGCAAAGCAGATACAAAGGTGCTAGCAGCTGGGAGCACCAGGAAAGGCCTCATATGAAGGTATTGCTTGAAGTGAATCTTAAGGGAAGCTCAGCCTTCCAAGAGGCAAAGGAGATTATTTTAGATGGAGACAACTGGTGATGTGGAGATGGGAGATGGAGGACTGCATGTGAGGAAGACCAAGAGGGTGGACAGGAGGGGAGGAGTATGTGGCAAAGCTTAAACATAGGATGGAATGAGATTGTGAAGAGATGTAGATCCCAAGTAAAAGGGCATATATTTGATCAGAAGTTATAGGGAGCTCTTGGAGGTTATGGAGGAGGAAAGGTGGGTAGGGAAATTATATGATCAGACCTGTGCTTTGGAAAAATCACTTCAGTGGCTGGGTCAGCTGATTAGGGAGGGCATGAAGCCACTAATGAGGTGGCTATAGTCCAAGTGAAAGTATTATCTTTGAAAATCAAGGTAAACAGTGCATGATTGATTTATTAGGCTAGTAGGGGCCAATAAATTGGGTCAGTGGCCTCTCTCAATGACCCAAGACCCCAAGGTAGGGCTCACCAGCCATGCTATAGTTTTGGGGAGGACAGAGTTGGGTAGGTGGGGAAGAAAATGCAATTGGTTACAGGACAGATACCATCATGGGGGTGTGGTCAATATTACTGGTTATTTTAAAGAAAGCAGGCTAGCAACTGTGTGAGGCTAGTGACCACCTCTCTCTGACAATTAAGGAATGTATGTGAATTGTTTTATGAAACCATTTGTATCTTGCAGACCTTGTTAGTGGACTTGAGTTTGCAGACTCCCTGGCACTTAAATGAATTTTTTAGGGAGATTAAAACCCTCCTTAATTGTACAAGGACAGGCAGGAATGGATAATATACCTTGGACCAGATCAGCTTGTTGACCTTTAAAGATATATGGCAGATCAAGGATATAGAAAGATGATTTGAGCAATCATAAGAAATGGGGCAATAATACGGAATAGGATCAATTACAGAATAGAATCAATTATAAGATGCTACAGAATCAATTTAATTTCTTCAAATGGTAAAGAAGGCCTGACCTAGTGGGTGGCCATGATAGTAGAGAAGAGAAAAATATGAAAGATATTGTGGACATAGAAATGATAAGGTTTGATAAGTGATTGGATACATAATTGAGTATAAAATGGAATATTTAAAGTGAGTAAGAGTGAAGCGTGGAGGTTAACACTGAGGTTTTGAAAGTGCTGTATTATAATTATTTAGAATAAACCAAATCTATATGACAGAGTGCTGCAGAATTGATGCTTTTGAATTGTGGTGCTGGAGAAGACTTTGGACAGCAAAGAGATCAGATCAGTAAATACTATTAATTCAGACTATTCACTGGACGTTTAAATACTGAAGCTGAAACTTAAATCCTTTGGCCACATAATGAGAGAAAACAGGACTCATTGGAAAAGACCCTGATGTTCAGAAAGATTGAAGACACAAGGAAAAGGGGATGGCAGAGGATGAGATGGATAGATAGTATCATGGGAACAATAGACACGGACTTCAAGAGAGTGAATGGAGGCTAGAAGGACCTGGCGTGCTATGATCCATGAAGTCATAAAGAATCACACACAACTGAACAACTACAGCAACACACAAGATTTTTAATATATGTAGTTCCCTGCTCAAGGGAAGAATGTGGAAGTTGCCCACTGATGTTGTTTTCTTCCTTTGCTAACCACAGCATGAATTTTGGCAGGGGCTTTAAATTTCGTTTAATTTAATCTTCTCATTTAGGAGAAGAAATTGAGGGGAGAAAAAGAAGTGATTTATCCAAGGTCACAGTAAATAAGTGTCAAACATGGTCTAAAATAAAGGTTTCTGGACTTCTATATCTCTTTGGATACTTAATCATAATGGGATAATTAAAACATCATTTAATCATAAAAATAACAAGGGGTTTAAGTAAAATGTCATCATTATCTGGCATTACTAGCATAAAAATGAGTTAAATGTTATTAGGATAGCTTGAATTTTTGTATTGATGACTTTCATTATCAACTTTTGGACATGGACTATATCAACTATTGGCTGGACAGGAAGTCTGAAAGTTTGAAAGGCTTTGAAGGCTTCTAAGCTCAGGCTTGACGTCGAATTCAGCTGTATTTTTACGATAAAATATTTTTTTTGTTTATTTTTAAAGCCAACAAAGAATTATATTTTTGTTTAATAGAATGTAATCTCCCCAAGGGCAGGGCTTTTTTTTTCATTTTGTCTTAATATTCCCAGCTGCTACTAATATACTTTGCATATACAAAGTACTTACTAAATAATTGTTGGGTTATATTGGTCTTTTCAGTAGTCATAATGGAAAGTGCACTGGATTGGAATCACAAAACCTGGGTCTGAATCCTGTTTACTAGCTATGTAACCTTGGATAAGTCACTGAGGCTTGCTAAACCCCAGTTTCCTAATTTGCAAAACGTGAGTAATGTTTTCATAGTCTGCTTGATAGGGCTGTTGTAAGACGCAAAATGAGCCTATAAAGCCTATATAAAGCCTATAAAGCCTACCTTGACTATTGCTATAAACTTTATAAATATATGCTATTATTATAATTTAAAAATTATTTTTAAAATTACCTGTCATTTTGATAGCAGAGGAATATGTCATAGAGTATAGAAAAGATCAGCTTTAAAGAACAGTGATTGCTGACATATTCTGTGGCCAATGTCTGTGATTCTCTGTGTTCTTCCTTGGGTGGAGAGCAGGTGCAGTTGAATAGAGTAGGGCAGGTGGCAGAAGGAGTGTGTCTCCTCACTTAAGCCTGACAGAGTGGGAAGTAACAGCAGAAGCTGAGCAGAATGGGTGGGTGTGGGAGGAGGCCGCAAGCTGGGCACAGATGCAGGCTGGGCCTGGAGCAGGCGCTGGCTTTCAAGTTTAAATTAAGTAACCTAGGGAGGGAGAATGGGAGTGCTGGCACACAGGGCTCAGCCAGGGCCAAGTCATCCACAAAAAATTAAAAAAAGATTTCCAGTGAGCATTTTGATATTTTTCTGAATGCACTAGTGGGCACATAACAGAACACTGGATTTGGAAAAGACCAAAGACCTGGATTTGAATCCTGTCTCTGTGGCTTGCTTAAATAAACTCTGGCTCCATATCTGGGACTCACTTTCATCCTTTGTTTAATGGATTTGGAAGAGATAATCTCTAAGGCTCCTTTCAGCTTGAAATCCTATGATTATAAATACAATATTACCAAATAAAGCCATGAACCAAGCCTAGGATTGGGGAAGAGTGAGGCATGGAGCTGCTCTTAAAAATTAAAGACCCAGACTTTGTCTCTCTGTCTCTAACTCTGTCTCTGTCTCTCTCTGTCATGTCTCTGACTTTTCCTATTTGTCTCTGCCTCTGTCTCCAACTAGTGAGGGATAGAGCTAGAGAGATAATTGAGTGGGGAGAGAAATTTGAGAAGGAATATTCTTTCTCAAGGTCTGCCCAGTCCCAACCCTCTTTCCCTCCTGGTCTTATGCAGTTGACTTTTCCTCTCCCATTTCCATCCTTGCCTGAGGAAACCTAGAATCTCTGCTCAACCCAGTCCCTTGCACCTACTCCCTAGACAATCCAGGAATCCCAAGGTCTCCTGGGCCTTGTCATCCAACTTGCCACAGCAGTCTTAGGCCCTCCAGGCCTTTCCATTCACCCTGTAAAATGTCTTCCTTATACAGAGCAAGGACTGTATTCTTTGTCTAGTTCTGTCTCCAGTTCTTAGCACAGTTCTTCTGCACAGAGTAATTGTTTAGTCGATGTTTTTATTCATTCATTCTAAACATCAAATTAACTCAGCACCTGACAGACAGCAGAAACAATGTTTGCTGATTGATTTTTATAGTCCAGTATAACTCACAAAGTGCTTTTCATATGACAACTCTGTGAAGTTGTTGTTCAGTTGTCTACTCTCCATGAACCCATTTGGGGTTTTCTTGGTACTAGAGCTGTTGGTAATTTCTTTTCCCAGTTATTTTGCAGATAAGGAAACTGAGGCAAACAGTTTTAAATGACTTTCCCAGGGTCATACAGCTAGTAAGTGTCTGAAGTACAAATTTGAACTCAGGTCTTCCTGACTCCAGGCCTGGTGGTCTGTCCACTGTGCCACCTAGTTGCCCCTCTGTGAGACTGGTAACAGTACAAATATTTTGTGTTTGTTTAATACATAAAAATAGTTGATTTACATGTCACTTTAAGGTTTTCAAATAACATTCAATAATGTTTAACTGTCAACTATCTTACTGGGTATTTGTGAGAATCAAATGAGGTAGTGTCATTAAGGCGTTTCCTCTTGAAGGGGCAATTTCTGTCTCCTCTTTTCACCTTCAGAGAATGTAGTGAAAGTAGATGAATAGGTAAATGTCTACATCTATGGCTGATCCACAGGCTATAGGTACATGAATAAAATAGAAGTTTATTCTCCAGGGAATGTTCTTTCCTATTACCTTACTTAACCCCCCACCCCACCCCCTTTTTTGTGAATAGGGTCCAGGTACTGGCATGGGAGCTTAGCAAATTTTTTTGTTAATTGGTTGGTTGATTGTGTGCTCCACTGAAGAGCAGGAATCCTGGGGGAGAGTGCTGTTCTGCGTTTCTCAGAGAACTTCTACTTCTATTTAAAAGCTATTTTGATGGGTGGCAACTGCTTGCCTACTGTGTTTTGAGTTGCGTATTCTGAATTGATTATCCAGTGAGAACCTCAGCTTGAGCTCCCACCCACCCACCGGAAAAACTCTTCTTGCCTCCCTGTGACTGCTATATTTCAATGAACTCTAATCATGTGAATGTGGCATAATGGCTTAACTGTATATAGTCCTTGTATTCATGATGAAAGAAATGTTTAAAAGGAATAAAATGAGACATATTAAAACATTCATCATGTAAGATATACAACTATCTGTACCCTTTTTCCAGATCCAGGCTTACTAATCAGTTTATAGTTATGCTTTCAAGTCAGGAGTTTGCAGACCCAGTTCAAATGTTGAGTCTCATCCTCCCTATCAGTTATTTGTTCTTGAAGCAATCATTACTCAGTTATGACCCATTGCTTTTCCACTTGTGGTCTCCAAGAAGATCAATGTTCAGTCAGCTGAGGGAATTCGATCTGTGCAAGTCCCTTCAGATTCTTCTTTAAGGGAAATCACTGGCAATATGTATTTATATGCTTACTCCTTTTCATCTCTCTTCCTTAATATTGGGGCATTCTAGGTCTTTTTGGAGCCCTAAGCAATTTCTTTTCAGCTCAAAGTTTTTTTTACCAGCTACCGCAGTAGATGTCCATGTTAAACCAGCTCAACCTATGTGTCCCAGTCTCTACTAGCAACCTGGGGGAAACATATAGGGGCACTAACACTATTACAGCGCATTTCCAGCCCCCTATTCTT
>NW_027187309.1:846243-851697 GCF_028583685.1 Petaurus breviceps papuanus
TTCTCCTCCCCTTTCCCCCTTAGTCATTGTTGCAGGAGGAGGAGGAGATGGAGAGAGGGTGCTATAGAGGGAAAAGGTCTGTTTTACATGCTGTGATTATTCATTCTTTCCTTCCACCTTCATTCCCATGGGTGGCCTGTTTGAATAAGTCTATTTAAAGTTCTGTTGAGTGGGACTTGTTTTAAATTGGCCACCCCATTGTTTTTGCCTTGATATTCTATCCATCTGCTGCTCAACCCTTTACCCAAGATGGGGTGGAGAGGAAACATTGTTTAAATGAGTTTGAGGTATATTAAGTTTAGCAGATATTTGTGATTTATGACAAGTGTGAATTGAAACAGAGTGAGCACCCTGGGAACAGATGTTTTGAATCAAGAGACTCATCATTAGTTAACACTTATTCATAATCATTAGCAGCAGCACTGTAGTGATCAGAGCAGCACTTGTCAACTCTTAGGAGAATATGTAATACAGGAGGAGTAAGAGTCATGAACATGGGCAGTCCTAGATAGAAGTAAATCATGAATAAAGAAGAACATTCAATTATACTCACACCTTTGTGCTATAAGAAGCAGAGGTTTTTTATGTTTTTTTTTTCCAGCTAAAGATAGTTTTTTTTCTTAGTAGTGTTAGATTTATGTCATTCAGAAAATCTACATATATGTCAAAATGCTAAATATTTCCAATAATAACATAATCTCTTCTCTCTGCTCTCTCCCTCCTTCTTTTTCCCCATTCGCCATTTCTCTCTCTTTTAGTCTGTCTCCCTGTCTCTCTCTTTCTTCTTCTCTTCCTCTTTCCCTCTCCTTCTCTTTCTTTCTCCTATCTTCCATCGACATAAATGTTTGTATGTACACATGTATGTATACACGTGGTGTCAAAAATTCAGTTAAATTTAAAACTTACTAAACATACATGTATAATTTTGACATATTGTAATGAGTTTTAAATTATGTATCTGTATACACACATATACACAGAGTGGGGGAATGATATGGCATAACACCTAGAGAGCTAGTTTGGGAATTATAGGATTGTAGCTGGAAAAGACCATGAAGTTCATCTAGCTCAACACCCCAATGTTACAGTTGAGGAAACTAAAACCCAGAAAAATTAATAGTTAATAAGTCACAAAATTAATAAGTAACAGAGGTGGGATTTGAACCCAGTTCATGTGACTCCAAAACTTCCTTAGGGAGACCAGTTTTCAAGTTCTACCTCTGATAATGCTGGCTGTCTAACTTGGTGCAAGTAATTTCATCTCTCTGCTTGCCAGAATCTCTATTATATTACAAGACACTTACCAGTCTACATGATAGTGGGAGCTTATTTATTGCCAGGTTCCAAAATGAATGAAATCTGGATTCTGTATGTATGTGTATTTATGCATGGATACACACATATACATATATGTACATACGTAGTATTAAATATATATATATATCTATACTAGAACCCTAATAATAATAAATGTTTGTTTTATTTTATATATGTATACATATATACAATTTTATCTAATATCAAACATAGATATTTATATATACATACACATAGATGAATATTATATATTTAAATTAGTATGTATATGTTTATACATATTCACTGTCCATGTATTTGTATATATATTATATTTATGTTGAATATATGCATTTATCTGTGCTTGAAAATAAAGAAGATTATATATACAGCACATTAAATTCGACAAACATTTATTAAGGGCCTGTTGTGTGAGGACCATGGTGTTGTGTTAGGGGAGTAAAGCAAAACAATATTTGCCCTTACAGAGCTAGCTAACAGCCTGGTAGAGGAATAAAAATATATAAACATTGGTAAGTATAATGCATGAAACAATTTACATAAGTGTATTAGAGAGGTTTAAAAAAGTGTTACTATAAATGAGATCTGAGTGGGAAGGTTGTCAATGACTGGGGTTACCAAGAAAGGCTTTCTGTAAGAGATGCTGTTTGAGTTGAGTGGATAGGTGGGAATATTAATAGGTAAATAGAGGGAGTGAGAACATTCCAGGCACAGAGAGCAACCAAAGTTGGCCAGAAAATAGGATGAATGTAAAGGTACTTATTGAGTGTTTATTATGTGCCATACCCTGTGATGTGGATGCAGTTACAAAAGAGAGACAGCCCACTTCCTTAAGGAGGCACATAACAGGCAGAGATAGCACACAGAGAATAATGGGGACAAGAAA
The DNA here is from genome assembly GCF_028583685.1 of Petaurus breviceps papuanus. NCBI lineage: Eukaryota > Metazoa > Chordata > Mammalia > Diprotodontia > Petauridae > Petaurus > Petaurus breviceps. The sequence continues at coordinate 848,447 of NW_027187309.1, forward strand.
GGGGTATTTTGCTCTGAGAAGTCACAAAAAGAGTGAGTAGTGCCAAAACACAGTCGACGTACTTTTTTTCAAAAAGTAATGGTATAATGGCTTAATTACTGTTCTAGAACAAGAGATGGAAAAAACAGCAAGAATATGGTGGGGGAGAAGCATGGTGGTCTTAGTGTGGGGTCTGCTGGTGGCTGGACGAAGTAGGCTTTGTGAATAATCACTATCCAGGATAGTGCCTCTTCAGGGCAAGAAATGTCTTCTCTCCTCTTGGACAAGGTCTCTGGAAGTCATTTAGTCCAGTCCTCTCAGTTTACAGAACCAGGAAATTTATGTGAATTCTCCAAGGTCACCCAAGCCATGTGTACCACAGTTGGGATGTAAACCCAAGCCCCTGATTCCAAAGTTAGTTCTCTTTCCATTGTACAATGCTGTCTCCCATGGAATGTTAAAATGAAAAGGGTCCTTAGATATCATTAAGTATAATACTTGTTTAACAGATAAGAAAATATATGTCTTAGGAAGCAAAGTAACTTGCCTAAATTCAAATAACTAGTAATTGGACTAATTCATAGTCAACTCAGGTTAAAACCTAGGCTTCCTGGAGGAAGCATTTATTAAACACCTTCTGTCTACCAGGTACTATGCAAAGCACTTTAAAAATATTATTTCATTTGGTCCCCACATCAATCCTGTGAGTTGGGTGCTATTCTTATCTCCACTATACAGTTGAGAAAACATAGGCAAACAGAGGTTAAGTGAGCAGAGTCACACAGCTAGTAAGAATCTAACAACTGATTTGAACTCAGGTCTTCTTACTCCAGACCTAGAGCTCTACCTACTGTGCCAACTAGTTACATAAACATGAGAATAATATGAGAAAAACATGATTTTTTTAACTACAAAAAGAAAAAAAAATCAGGCAGTAGCTCTAGTGATAGAGTCAAGGAGGCCTGACCTCAGGTCCTTCTCTGACACATAGTGATTCTGTGACCAGTCATTTAACTCCTTATGACTCAGATAACTCTCAACTATGTTAATAAAATATACATATATACATACACTTTCAAGCCTAAGGGATTAGGCATTCATTTGTAGCATCAGCTAGGTAGTGCAGTGGATAGCATGCTAGGCCTAGAGTCAGGAAACCTGAGTTCAATCTTATTAATCTTACTAATACAAGCCCTTACTAACTGTGTGACCCTGGGCAAATCACTTACACCTGCTTGCCTCAATTTCCTCATCTGTAAAATGAGCTGGAGAAGAAAATGACAAACCACTCCAGTATATTTATCAAGAAAATTCCAAATGGGGTAATGAAGAGTTGAGCACGACTGAAATGACTGAACAATAACCTCCTTTGTGCAAGTTATTCTGCTGGTAGGCACTTTGAGAATAATAAAGAAAAACAAAATACTTTTTAAAAATTAGGGCAGCTAGGTGGTGCAGTGGATAGAGCTCCAGGGCTGGACTCAGGAAGACCAGAGTTCAAATCCAGTCTCAGACACTTATTCGCTGTGTGACCCCAGGCAAACCACTTAACCCTGTTTGCCTCAGTTTCCTCATCTGTAAAAACATCTGGAGAAGGAAGTGGTAAACTACCCTAGCATCTTTGCCAAAGAAAACCCCAAAAGAGTTCATGAAGAACCGGACTTGATTGAAAATGACTAAACAGCAAAATTCATTTGTAAGTAAATTAATGTGATTTCTGGGTGTGCTGCTTTAAATGAGATACTAAGCAGTGACATAGAAAAAGAAAACTCTTCTGCGCCTGCCGAGTACCACTGACATTTCAGATCTTCTAGAGCATTTGGAAGCCTCTCCCTTTTCCCAACTCTGAGTCACAGCACAGACTGTCTTTGGTCTTCATTCCATCTCTGGTTCTGGAATCTTGAGAGCCCTCAAAGAAATCTGTTTTGGCTGGAGATCTCCTTTTGGGCCAGCTAAAGTATAATGTGATTAAAATCTGTTCCCTCGAGGTGTGCTTTGATTGTTCAATCACTTCTGTCTTCAAAGCTCCCAAATCCTAGGCTGTCAGGGACTTTAGTGGCCACCATCTAGTCTAACTCCATCCTTTCCTGAAGGACACTGGGGCCTAGATTGCTTTTAGATCTCATGGTTGAGTTCTCTGGGGCTTTTACGCTCTGCCATGGCAACCTGCTAGAGCACTTAGAGGAGTTTATATTGTAATTTTCTCTCTGGATTATGTCCTCTGTTTTCTATTGTTCTAAAGCAAACTGAAGCTGAAGCTTAAATACTTTGGCTATATAAAGAGGAGGCACGTTTCATTGGAAAAGATTCTGATGCTGGGAAAGATTGAAGGCAAAAAAAAGGGGGATGGCAGAGGATTAGATGGATAGATAGTGTCATGGAAGCAATGAATATGAGCTTGGACAGACTTTGAGAGGTAGTGAGGTCAGAAAGGCCTGCCTGGCATGCTATGGTCCATTGGGTCATGAAAAGTTGGATACTAATGACCCACTGAACAACAAGAACATATGCTCCTTTACAGACTGTGAAAATTCAGACAAATCGCTGAACCTGTTTGAGTCTCTCTCTGTAAGAAAAGTGGATCCCATGTGTAGATGTGGTGATGAGGCTTGTCCTCATGTGACTTGAAGGAAAGCAGAATATACATTTGCCTCTTCTCCCCCCCACCCTTTGCATGGCAAACCATAAAATGTTAAATAAATGTCAGCCATTGTGACCAGCAACCCTATCATGTGCTGCTTTTGTATCTTTCAGAGTGGAAAGGCATGTAGAAGGTGCTCAGTATATACTTGAATTAACTTCACAGAATGGAAAACACACTGGATTCATAGCTAGAGGACTTCAACTTGAATCCAGACTCTGCCACTTATCAGATGTGTGACTTTTGGCAAGTCAATTAACTTTTCTGGACCTCAGTGTCCATAAGAAAAATGATTGCATTATACTAGGTGGTCGCTAAGGCCCCTTCCAGCTCCAAATTCTGTGAGTTAGTGAACTTATCTCTAAATGGTTACTTCCTTGATTCCTGTGGATGAGACTCAAGAAAAACTTCAGTTTAGTCATAATTCAAGAAACATTTGTTAAGTATTATTTGTCAGGAACTGTGCTAGCTTTAAGGAGATTCAATTCTGCTGGGGGTGGGACATCTATAAAGAAAAAAAATACATACAAGATAATTTGAGGAGATGGGGAGAGAGAGAGAGAGAGAGAGAGAGAGAGAGAGAGACAGAGAGAGAGAGAGAGACAGAGAGAGAGAGAGAGACAGAGAGAGA
>NW_027187309.1:851797-929612 GCF_028583685.1 Petaurus breviceps papuanus
GACAGAGAGACAGAGAGAGAGAGAGACAGAGAGACAGAGAGACAGAGAGAGAGAGAGAGAGAGAGAGAGAGAGAGAGAGAGAGAGAGAGAGAGAGAGAGAGAGAGAGAGAGAGAGAGAGAGAGAGAGAGAGAGAGAGAGAGAGAGAGAGAGAGAGAGAGAGAGAGAGAGAGAGAGAGAGAGAGAGAGAGAGAGAGAGAGAGAGAGAGAGAGAGAGAGAGAGAGAGAGAGAGAGAGAGAGAGAGAGAGAACGAACACACAAGAACAAGGACAGGATTGGCGACTCTTTAGGTAGTAGAAGGCACCTAAGCTGAAAAAGAGTGATGGCCACATGGGTGCAAAGAAGAGAACAGATCTGAGAAGTGTGAAAATGAAGGTAACAAGTATTGGCTTGTGATGAGAACTGGAGAAGGGGACGAGGGAGAAAGAAGAGTCAGGGATGAGTTGGGGGGGGGGTTCTAAAACCTGGGTGACATGAGGATGGAAGTTTGGAGAAACAGGTTTAAGGGGTAAACATACTGAGCTCTGCTTTAGAAATATTGAGTTTGAGATTCTAATTAGAATTCTAGGTGGAGATGTCCAGTGGATAGAGGGAGATGTAAAACTGCAATTTAAAGGAAAGGTTAGAGATGAATAAGTAGATTTAAGAGTCATCTACATAGACATAAATAAGCTAACGGGAGCAGATGAGATCATTAACATAAAGAGAGAAGAGAAAAGGAACAAGAAGTGGGCCCAGGCAGGAGTCTTCAATATATCTAACATTTAGAGGTGAGGAGAAACAGGAAGTGGATTTTGAGCCTGCATAGGCAATTGGGCCATAGTGGTAGACGGGAGGAAGCAGAAAAGAGTAGCGTTACAGCAGCCAAAGCCTGGGTCGTGGTCATCCTTATCAAAAGCTTCAGAGAGGTCAAGGAGGATTAAGACTAGGAAAAGGCCATAGGATTTAGCTCTTAAGAAATCATTGGTGACTTTGGAGAGAGCATTTCGGTAGGGTTGGTAGGGTTAGGAAGCTAGATTTCAAGAACTTATTAAAAGGCTGGTTTTAACCTTCCTAATCTCTAAAATCCTAGCAAAGCAGACTCATTTTTGAGACCAGTGGTAATGTCATCATTAAATATGAATGGGATACTAGTCAGGCATTTTTTAAATTAAGGAATTATTTCCATTATCTCTAAACAGATTTAACAGAACATTACCATATGCCACTCATGTATATCAATATTGCCCTTTTTAAAGAAATGCCTAAACTTCTATTTACATCTCAGCATTGAAGCCTTGGGCCTTTTAATATTCTGCTTGCATATTCCTAAATGTCAGCACACATTTACAAATATTTATTACATTTCCACCACGAAATTCTTCTTTCACAAAGGCCTTCTTTTAGAAACATTCTGCCAACCTTTCATGGCTAGCCCTAGGTTAGTGTTACAATATTTTCCTTTCCTACAAAAATACCATCAAGTTTAAGTAATTCTGCAGTTCACAGCTACTCTTGAACTGCAGCTAGTCAAATATGAGTAAGAGGATACTAAAATTGCAGGCAGTTACACGTTCTGATGTTGAACACAGAATTTAGAGTTAGAAGGGATTGTCAACCAGACCATAACAACTAAGGACACCAAAGCTTGAGCATTAGAGGAAACCTGTTCAAGGTCATACAAGTAGTAAATTGCAGAGGAGAGACTGAAATTCAAGTTGTCTGCTCTCTTTTCACTACATCTTGTTTGAGGGAACTATTTTTCTTCTTAAATGTTTTTTTCTTCTATATCCACATGATATGAACAATAATAAAAAAATTAATTATAATTGAATAGTTGTTAGTCATTTTCCAGTCATGTCTGACTCTCCATGACCCTATTTGGGTTTTCTTGGCAGAGATATTGGAGTGATTTGCCATTTCCTTCTCCAACTTGTTTTACAGATGAAGGAACTGAGGCAAACAGGGTTAAGTGACTTGGCCAGGGTCACACAGCTAGTAAGTAATGAGGCCGGATTTGACCTCAAGATGAGTCTTCCTGACTCCATCCAAGCCCAGCATTCCATCCACTAGTCCCCTAACTGCTCCATAATTAAACAGTACTTTAATTAATACTTTTTTCTTCTTAAACTACTTTTCCTATATCTATATGATATGAATAATAATAATAATAATAATAATAATAACCAGCATTTTATGTAGTGCTTTAAGGTTTGCAAACCTTTTATACATTTTATTTCATCTTATCCTTACAACACCCCTAGGAGGTAGGTACTACTATTATCCTAATTTTACAGGTGAAGAAACTAAGGCAGAGAGTGATTAAGTGACTTGTTTCACACAGCTATTCAGTGTGTGAGGCTGGATTTGAACTCATTGTCTCTTTTTTTCCCTCTCATATACCAGTTTATTTTTAGTTATCAACATTCATTTCCACAAGATTTTGAGTTCCAAATTTTCTCCCCATCTCTCCCCTATGGCCACCCCAAGATGGCAAGCATACTGATTACCCCTTCCTCTAGTCTGCCTCTCTTATATCCCCCCCCCCATTTTCCCACCCCTTTCTCCCTTCCCCTTTACTTTCTTGTAGGGCTAGATGGATTTCTATACCCCATTGCCCGTGCATCTTATTTTCTGGTTGTATGTAAAAGCAATTTTTTTAACATTTGTTTTTTAAAACTTTGAGTTCCAGATTCTCTCTCATCTTCATTCCTCACCCACTCCCATTGAGAAGACAGGGAATTCAATATAGGTTATACATGTGTACTTATGCAAAACATTTCCATAGTAGTTATACTGTGAAAGACTAGCTAGCTATATTTCTCTCTATCCTGTCCCATCCCCCATTTATTCTATTTTCTCCTTTGACCCTGTCCCTTTTAGAAAGTGTTTGCTTCTGACTACCCCTTCCCCCAATCTGTCCTCCCTTCTATCATCCCCTCCTCTTATCCCCTTCCCCCCTACTTTCCTGTAGGGTAAGATACTCGATTGTGTATGTTATTCCTTCCCTAAGCCAAGTACAATGAGAGTAAGATTGACTCATTCCCTTTCACTTCCTTGCTCTTTCCCTCCATTGTAACAACTTTTTCTTGCCTCCTTCATGTGAGATAATTTACCCTATTCTATCATTCTCTTTCTCCTTCTCCCAATATATTCCTCTCACCTCTTAATTTTATTTTTTTAGATATAATCCTTTCATATTCAACTTACCCTGTGTCCTCTGTCTATGTATACATATACACACATATGCACACCTATACATATATATGTATATATACACACATACATATATACATAGGTATATTTATACATATACCTATGTATTCCATTCAACTGTTCTATTACTGAGAAAAGTCTCATGAGTTATAAATATTGTCTTTCCATGTAGGAATGTAAACAGTTCAACTTTAATAAGATCCTTATGATTTCTCTTTCCTGTTTACCTTTTCATGGTATTCTTGCTTCTTGTATTTGAAAGTTAAATTTTCTGTTCATCTCTGGACTTTTCATCAAGAATGCTTGAAAGTCCTCTATTTCATTGAATTTCCATATTTTCTCCTGAAGTATTATGCTCAGTTTTGCTGGGTAGGTGATTCTTGGTTTTAATCCTAACTCCTTTGACCTCCAGAATATCATATTCTAAGCCTTTCAATCCCTTAATGTAGAAACTGCTAGATCTTGTGTTATCCTGATTGTGTCTCCACAATACTCAAATTGTTTCTTCCTGGCTGCTTGTAATATTTTTCTCCTTGACCTGAGAACTCTGGAATTTGGCTATAATACTCCTAGGAGTTTTCTTTTTGGGATCTTTTTCGAGAGGCGATTGGTAGATTCTTTCAATTTCTATTTTGCCCTCTGGTTCTAGAATATCAGGGCAATTTTCCTTGACAATTTCTTGAAAGATAATGTCTAGCCTCTTAAAAAAAATTTTTTTTTTGCTTTTTTGAGGGCAATCGGGGTGAAGTGACTTGCCCAAGGTCACAAGGCTAGTTTTTGTGTTAAGTGTCCAAGGCCGGATTTGAACTCAGTTCCTCCTGACTCCAGGGCTGGTGCTTTATTCACTGCACCACCTAGCTGCCCTGGCTAGCCTCTTCTATTGATCATGGATTTCAGGTAGTCCAATAATTTAAAAATTATCTCTCCTGGATCTATTTTCCAGGTCAGTGGTTTTTCCAAAGAGATATTTCACATTGTCTACTATTTTTTCATTCTTTTGGATCTGTTTTATAGTATCTTGATTTCTTATAGACATTAGTTTCCATTTGCTCCATCCTAATTTTGAAGGAATTATTTTCTTCAGTGAGCTTTTGAATTTCCTTTTCCATCTGACCAATTCTATTTTTTAAGACATTCTCCTCTTCATTGGCTTTTTGGACCTCTTTTGCCATTTGAGTTAGTCTATTATTTAAGTTGTTATTTTTGTCAGTATTTTGGGGGGTTTTCTTTAGCAGGCTCTTGACTTGCTTTTCATGATTTTCTTGCATTGTTCTCATTTCTCTTCCCAATTTTTCCTCTAATTCTCTTACTTGCTTTTCAAAATCTTTCTTGAGCTCCTTCATGGCCTGTGACCAATTCATATTTCTCTTGGAGGCTTTTGATGCAGGAGTTTTGACTTTGTTGTCTTCTTCTGGTTCTATGTTTTGATTGTCTTTGTCACTAAAGAATCATTCTATAGTCTGATTTCTTTTCCTCTGTTTGCTCATTTTCCCAGCCAATTACTTGGCTTTTGGGCTCTTTGCCATAGTAAAACTCTGCTTCCAGAGTGGAGAATGCTGTGTCCCAAATTTCTGGAGTTTTGTGCAACTGTTGTCAGAGTTTCTTTGAGGCACCTGCCTCAGAACTGTGAGGAGGACTCCCTCTCCAGAGCTGCCGAAAGCTTTGCCACACCAGTGTTCCTCCTTACTTACCCCAGGACTGCCACCCAAGACTGTGACCCAGATCCAAGTAGGACAAAGCAAGAGAATTCTACCTCAGCCCAAGCAAAGAGATTCCTGCAATTGCCGTCTGGTCAATCACTTGGTCTCCCCACTATCTATGGGTCTGGAGCTCCAGAAGCAGCTGCTGCCACTGCCTCTGCTGTTGCTGCTACTGTAGCTGCTGCCACCTCCACCACCCTGGGGGCAGGGGCTGGACTGCACTCTTCTTTCACCCAGATCCAACAGAGATTCCCCATTGACCTTTTACTTTTTCTTTAGAGTTTGTGGGTTGAAAAGACTGGAAACTGTTGCAGCTGGCAGAGATTCATTCCCCTGACTTCTCCTCCTGGTCAGTCTGTGCTGGCACAGTCCATATGGGACTATGCTCCACTCCCAGTCTGGTGTGATAGACTCTTCCTGTCAGCCTGCCAAGGCTGTCTTTAGCAGGAGATTTGTGTCACTCTATCATTTTGTGTTAGCTCTATAATTTGTGTGGAGTCATTTTTTACATGTATTGGAAGTAACTGGGGGACAAGTTCAAGCAAGTTCCTGCTTTTACTCTGCCATCTTGGCTCTATCCCCTGGCAGGACTTGAACTTGTCTTCTTGACTTCAAGGCCGGAACCGTGTTCCTTTTGATACTTAGTTGACATATGGAAGTAACGTATCTGAAAGAACCAGGTTCTCTGAGTTTGCAGTCTAATACTTATCACTCTTTCAAGCTTTCATAGGATGATAATTTCCCCAAAACCTAGAAAATTCATCAATAGGGGCTGTTTTGCCTTTCTCTTTATATCCCCAGCTCCCAGCAACAAGCCTAAATGCTAATTAAATTGTATGTACATAAATGAGTGGGTGATTGTAGTTTAGGATCATTGATTTGGAATTGGAAGAGATCTTAGAGAACCTTAAGTCAAATCTTTCCATTTTATATTTGAGGAAACTGAGGTCTTGAGAATTGCCTAAGGTCATACAAGTAGTAAAGTACAGGGCAGAGACTCAAACTCAGGATGTCTCATTCCAAGTTTAGCCTTCACCATAAAGGGAAAAAAGCTACTTTTTCTTCTTAGACCACTAAAGAAAATCCATATTTTCTCAAAGGAAATTTCATAAATTTTATAAAATAAACTTTTATGTTTCAATTAATACTTTATTAATTTCACTTTACCTACTTAGTACTTATTTGCTTAATTTATATATATATATATATGTATCTCTATCTATCTATCATCTATATATCTATCTATTTCAATACTTCTTATTTACCTTATATACTTAATAATTTTGGTAATACTTTAATTCAATACGGTAATATGTCAACATTCTCCACTGAAATTTAGATCTCATATCTCAGTATGGTATGAAATGTCCCTGGTTACTCAACCAGAATGTCAAAATGGTTCTCATATTCTATGCCAGTGGGATAGAAGGATAGAGTTCCAAGCTCTGGCAGGTCCTGCCAACCTGGAAACATTTTGAGTACCATCCCAGTGATGAACTACATACTTGTCATATGAGAAATAGCCAGTTAGATTTGGAGAGGCTTACCACCAGGTGTCCACAGCTTGATAATCTTTTTGGACACAGCAGCTCTCTCCACTCAATCAACGACCAATTATTAAGCATTGACTATAATCAATCAAACATATCATTTACCTCGTTCAGGGGAAAAAGTCAGCACCCCAAACTTCAGAGAATATAGAGGTTACAAGCAGACAAAAAATACAGACAGAGAAACAATCAGCAGACAGGTTTCCAGTTGCCCGACCATTACATCCATACCTAGTCAGTTACCAGAGAGAGAAGCAGTCTTCCCAACATCTGAGTTTTCAAAAGGGAGTGGGGTAGGGCTTGACAACTGCCCAGAGTCTTGTCTGGTCAAATCATAGAACACTTCTCAAAGTGAGCCCCAAAACAAAGCCTCACATCAGGGTATATATAGCCTTCTCCTGGCTCAGAGAATGTCACAACTGTCTTGACCCATTGCCCAATCACAAAGTATCTCCTGAAAAACAAGCTGCCAGCCACAGGCTCCATGTGACCACATTCAGCCAATTAGGCAGCAGAGTGTTTTTAAATCAAGAAAGGTTCTCAGAGTCACTTAAGCCTATCAAAGGGCCTAGGGGCAGGGAAGATTTTAAATTCCCATTCCTGTAACACCAGGACTTGTGCAAAGACCTGTGCTAAGTGGAGAATGTTGTGCCCAAGCTGTAGAGGTGCCATGATCTACGTCATCAGTATAGAAAGTACGTATACTGATGACATCAAGTTCTTGGTTCATTGAGTGAAAACTGCTAAAAATAAAAACGTGTCTCCAGGGGGGGAAAACAGTTAATTTCATGAATAGATTCTATCTTATATAAAAAAATAACATTTTTTCTTATGTAAGGCCCTACAAATCAATTAAAAAGGAATTTATTATATAGTACCTGTCTTCTAGGCCCTGTGCAAGACAGTGTGGATATAAAACCAAAAATGAAATAGCCCCTTCCCTAAAGGTGCTTACATTCCATTAGGAAAAACAACATGAACACATATATGAGGATGTGCTGAAGCCAGCTCATACCACTGGCTTGCAAGATCCAATTGTTAATCTTCCAGCATTAGCATTTATACCTTTGAAATCAGCAAATGCTACAAATCAGGGCTTGATTTTTTTTTTGTCTAATGTTAAAGTGATAGAGAAAATGTTAATGATGATTAAACTTAAAAACATTTTTAGTACTTTTCTTCAGAGACCTGGTTGTTAAAAATGCTTATGTCTACATATATACAAAATATATTCAAAATAAGTACAAAAAAATTTGGTAGGTGAAATGCAATCAGTTGGGGGATCTGAGAAAAGGTCTCAGGTAGGAGGTAAGATTTTAGCTGAACTTTGAAGGCAGTAAGAGATTCTAGTCATAGGTACAACTAGGGCAAAGAGTCAAGGATGGGACACAGAATATTATATGTGAGGAACAGTTAGCTAGACAGACTCATTAGACCAAAGAGTATATAGGTGAGAAATGTCTAACAACATGAAAATCTAAGGTAGAGTCAGATTTTGAATGGATTTTAATGTCAAACAGTTGTTGTGTCCAACTCTTTGTGTCCTCATTTGGGGTTTTCTTGGCAAAGATAATGGAGCGGTTTGCTGTTTCCTTCTCTATTTCATTTTACCAAATGAGGAAATTGAGGTAAATGGAATTGAGTGACTTGTCCAGGGTCAAATAGCTAGTGAGTGTGTGAGTCTAGATTGGAACTCAGGAAGATGAGTCTTCCTGACTGCAGGAAAGGTACTGTTATCTACTGTACCATGTAGCTGCCCTAGCAAGCAGAAGGACTTGTATTTGAGCCTCGAGGTCAGTAAGCGGGAGCCACTGGGATTTATTAAGCAGAGCAGTGACATGGTTGGACTTTTGCTTTAGGTATATCACTATGGCAGCTTTGTGGAGGATAGATTGGATAGAAGAGAGACTTAGCAGTATCAATTAGGAGGCTGTTGCAGACTGCAGGGAAGAGGTGACAAGCGTCTGAACTAGGGTCTATCACTAGGCTATAAAGCGGTAGAAGGTACTTCCTAGATCATGATTTGGAGCTGAAAGAACATCTTAGAGATCAATTGGCCAAGTGGAAAGAGTCAGTGTGATAGGGATCGCTAATCCTGGCCCTACCAAGATGTTGCATGTGACCTTAGGCAGTTCATTTCTCTGGGCTTGTTTTGTCCATTTGTAGAGCTGAAAGTTTTGAACCAGATAACCTTTAAAGGTTGCTTTGAGTTTCAAAAATTGAGGAAAATCACCTTCAGCTCTAACAGTTAAAAAATATGAGGCCCAGAAAGGTAAATTTATTTGCTCAGAGTAAAGCTGTTTGTCTGTGACATGGTCTGTTCTTAATATGATGTTTCCTGACTCCTAGTCCAGTGGTCTTTCTGGTGCACCTAACTGCCTCCTCTAAGGAAGGCAGTTTATCTAGCCCATGTTTTCCACAAGAATATCATGAGATATTTTATAAAATATTTTTCCAAAATCTAGGTTTGTTCTTTGTACAACATTCTCCTGATTTACTGGTTTAGGAGAAAAAAAAGCCTATCACAGAAGTGAACATCAGGAAGGCATGACCTGTCCTTCAATCAATCAACTAACAAGCTTTTATTTGGCACTTACCAAGTGCCAAGTTGCCTGTTAAGTCCTGGGGATACAAAGAAAAAAAATATATGTGTGTCTATGTGTGTGTGCACATGTGTGCATGCATGCATATGTGTGTATATATGTATATATAATACACATATGTAGATGTATAAAACATGTATATAAACATATATACATATATGCATGTGTGCACATGGACCTGCCTCTATGAAACAAATTCTAATGAATATGGCAATATAAGTATATATGTATAAGATGCATACAGATTAAATGAAAGTATATTGATGCAATCAGAGATATGTTAGTAGAGTTACCTGTCTTCTGTGTGAGCACTTACACCTTGGAAATTGGCTAAAGCTTCACATCATGGCTTGATTTATTGTTTTGTTGATTGTCTAGACTTGAGAAAGTGGTAGAGAAATTGTTAATTAAACTAGGGAGTGTGTTGTGTGTTTTCAGAGAACCAGTTGTTAAACATCTACCAGCACATCCTTGGATGAAACTATGCTAGCACTTTGTTATCACTGCTTCCTTCTTGAATGATACAGTCTAGAATTTTGGTGAGGGACAGAAATCAAGCTCACTGGCTGTAACTGCAAGCAAAATGGGACTTTTTTTTTTTTTTGCTATTTTTCCTTTGAAGTTCAGTTTCCCAGTCTCAGGCTAAATTGTAATCTGAAGGATTAATCCCTGATAATCCACAGATATAGCACATTAATTGCTGAGCCAGGGCTTTTATGCCTTAGGGTGCTAAGCCTATCAGGTGCTGTTGAGCTAAGCCATGGGCTGAGCTAATCAGGTACTATGAATGTGGGCTATTCACCTGGGCTGTCTGCATTGAGCCAATCAAATGCTAAGTAAAACCTTATATAAACTGGAAGCTTGATATCACCTTGGGGTCCCTCACTGGAAGAATACTTTGCCTGAGAACTCTTGAGAAGAAGAGGACCAGACTCTGGGTAGCCATTGTTAAAGGACCCCTCTGGCTGTGAATGTGAACCCAGAAGAAGAAAATGGAAAATGAAGAGAGAAAATGAAGATGAAGAAGAAAATGACAAGGCTAGTGGTAGCAGCAGAGGCTTCCTGAAGAAGCCTCCTAGTTGTTAAAGTGAATTGAGCTGAAGGGCTGAGACCCTCCCAGGGGAAGGATGCTTAGCTTAAGCCCCTTTTAAGATCTGTTATCAAAGAGCTGTCAGGCTTTAACAGTGAAGTGAGATGATTTGTTGGTAATGTGTGTAAATATTGTTGTTGCCCCTTTAAGTTTTGTTTTTCCAGAGACAGAAGCTGGGGGCAAGATCCCCTGGAGCCTGCTGTCAGGTAGGAGAAGGAAGAGCTTGGAGTGGAACAATCCCCATGAGCTGAGCAAGGAGCAGCAATGGAGAGCTGCCTGGGTGTGAACCCAGGCAAGAGCCCAGTCAGCCATGAATTCAGCCCTGTCTGAATGAAAGATGAAAACTTTGCAGCAAGGCAGGAGCAGTGAGAGTGCTAGATGAGAGCCTGCAACAACAGTGTGAGGAGAAGGACAGACCCCCAAGAGGACTTTACTTGGGCACTCTGTATTGATTGAAAGGACTGTAACCTACTGTGACCTAGGGGTGGAGTGTGTTTGTGTTTTCTGCTCCCCCTTAAGGATGTGTTGTGCTAAGGAAGATCCTCACATGGGACCCCCTGATTGTATAAAGTGGGGGATATGCCATGCTATGTTATATGTTGAATACAATGTATATCATTGTGCTGTGTGCTATGTTACATATTGAGTATTATGTCATATACTGAAGGATATGTTTTGTTTAAGGTTATGTGGCTACTCTGATAATAAGTTTTTATGTTGTCATAAAGTTTAGTTCTAAATAGAGTGTTTGTTATACCTTGTGATTAGACTCTTAAAATTATTCTTAGTTACAGCCTCAGGTGTGCTGTGTTGCTTGGTGTCACATTGGCCTAGAGTTTGGAGACTCTATTCTCTTCCTTCTTTTTTGTCACAGTATAGGTCCCTCTATCTCTTTTTTTCCTGAATTTTCCTCAACAGCCTCAGATCATCCTGAGAAGTAGTATTCCTAACACACTTTTAAAAAATTGCATTAAACTGCATTTTTTGGATCTATCCATTATCACCTGTACTTACCCCTATTTCCTTTTTAAAGTCGAAAGTCATTGATATTAATAAGGAACCTTTCTAAACTTAGCCTCTATGGTCCACGGATCTGGTTCATGTCTGACCCATTGTCAAAACTTCCCCATCTTGGTGGGACTTGAACTGTTTTGTGCTCTTTTAGCATAGCTTTTAACTGTCAGGCTTGTGTCTATGCTACAGTGAGTTATCAGAAGTGGCCTTTAGGGTGGCTAGGTGGCACAGTGAGTAAAAGTGCCTGCCCTGGAGTCAGGAGGACATGAGTTCAGTTCTGGCCTCAGACACTTAACACCTACACAAAAATAACTAGCTGTGTAACCTCGGGCAAGTTACTTAACCCCAATTGCCCTCCAAAAGGCAAAAAAAAGTGGCTTTTAATTTTAGGAATGGTTTCCTAAAATAAATACAAAAAAAGTCTTCTCCTCCTCCTTGTCCAATAATAGTAATATTAATCATCATCATCATCATCATCATCATCATCATCATCATCTAACATTTATATAACTCTTACTACGTGCCAGGCACTGTGCTAAATGCTTTTCAAATATTATCTCATATGATCCTCACAACAATCCTGGGGAATAGGTGCTATTATTATCCTCGTTTTACAGATGAGGAAAGTGAGACAAATAGGGGTTAAGTAACCTGTATAGAGTCACACAGCTAGTAAGGGTCTAAGGCTGGTTTTGAACTCAAATCTTCCTGACTCCAGGTCCAGCACTCTATTCACTTTACTATCTACCTGCCCAATATTTCTGGGTAAATTATATATTTACAAAGAAAGTTACCTTTGTAGGATGATGGGGACTAAATACAAATTCCATACTCTCTCATACTTATTTTCTCTTTTCCACTTACAAATGAATGAGAGGAACAAGTAGTATAGGCAGCTGTGTGCACATAAATCAATCTGAGCATGATTCTAAGCCCTACTATAAACCAGATGTGGCAACATAAAATGTGTTGTCTATATATGGACTAAGAGGTTTGTTCCATATAGCTCTAACTACATATATATATATATACATATATATATATACATATATATATATATGACACACACATCCATACCCCCCACCCACACACACGTGTGTGTGTGTGTGTGTGTGTGTGTGTATAGGTGTGTATTTCTGTACAATGGGGAAAAAAGCCAAGTGAAAATATAGATGACTTACTATTATATCAATGCATATATTATAATATAAAATGTATTTATGCCCAGTTTTTACATTTAAATATATAAAATGCTAAGGAAAATATCCAGATTATGGGAATACAAATCCTAAATTCTACATTGTGTTCTATTTACATTTTACTTTCAGCTTTGTGTTTTTTAAAGGAATTTTCTCCCGTATGACCAAAAGTAGAATATAATATTTACAATGCATAAACACCAATGAATTTTACATCTTATCTATCATTCCATGGAATTTACCTCAACCAGGATTTTCGATAATCAAATTATGTTGATTGTCAAATGATTAGTTTTGGTAATAGAGGCACAAACAGAAGCATACTTAATGAACCTAAGTGTTAACATGATCTGGCATTTAATTATAATGTGCGGATTTTCCTGGGGGGAGTTATTGGGAGGTAGGGAAGGTAAATTGCATGAATCAAGATAGCCATGAAGTGCTGCATTGATCTAATTTAGTCAGACAAAGCTTCTTAGAGTGGATTGATTTTGTCTCATGTCCTGATAAAGCTTATTGAGACCAGCTGAAAGAAGTCAACTCCTTTAATATCCTTTGCTGCAGGAGGACCTGCCAGTGAGCTTAGGCTTTCTAGTGCTATTTCTGCCGTGTCTCTGGTAGATAGATATTGTGGGTTGAAGACAAATAAGCAGAAAGAAATCCCTTCTAAGAACATACCAATTTCTCATGTTGTAATCTCCTATCAGGCATGTTTCTTTTTGCAAGAACCCAGATCAGTGTGGATTAGGATTCAGTGCACAAAGCTTTCCATCAAAGCCGTGATTCTAAGTCAATTCTTTTTCTCTAGCTTGTTTTCAGCAGGTATGAACTACATGTCAAAACCAAAAGGTTCCTGATGATTGTTGCCCTTTAAAAAAAAGTCCCATCCTTTCTTCTCTTGCTTCCTTTTCTCTTTAGCCCCTCTTTTCTTCTGTGCTTTTATTCTTTCTCTCTACTTTATGTCTAACAAGTTTATCTCATTCTTATTGGTCTCAGCTTATAGACAGTTTCTAGTGTGAATATGGAATAATCCTTATAAATCACAGGAAAGGCAGGGTGCTGCAGGAGGAAGATACACACATTATGCATCTAACTATGAGTCTAAAGTCATGGCTGGGACTAGTGGCTTTCCTACTTATTAATCTTTTGATTTTGGGGAAATTATTTAATCTCTGCCTCAGCTTCCTTATCTGAAAGATAGGAGTAATAATAGTACCTACCTCCCAGGGTTGTTGTAAGGATCAAATGAGCTAATATTTATAAAACACAAACTATAAAGTACTATATAAATGTTAGATATTACTATTGCTATTAGCATTATCATCTATTCATATTTTAAAAAATTAATATCAAAGTCAGTGTGACAAAACAGGTAGGAATACAGCTAACTGTAGAGATAGTGAGACATGGAATCACAGTCTACCTCTGACCCGTGTTAGTTGTGTGACCATGGGCAAGTCATCTAACTTCTCAGTGCTCCAGGAAATGTCTTGACTATAAATTATTGCAGTGCTAATGCAATATTTATAGCACACAAAATCACTATAAAAACTGTGACTATAAATATTCCATGGCGCTTGATTGAAAAATATAAGAAACTCTCCATATAGAGGATAGAAGCAAACCATCTATTTAGACACCAGAAAACCAAATCCCCAAACCAGTAATCCTGTTCTATCATAGTAGTAAAGAAGTTAACAAGCCATAACAACACAGAGAGCCACAGCATCCTTTAGCCTTCCTACAATCCAATATTAGATCAATATTTATTCTCAAGCCTATCTGACTCCTTGCCTAAGCATCCTCTCCCCCAGCCATCTGTCTAGTCTAGCTCTGACTCCCAGCTTCCTGTGGTTCTGCTCTACCCTTCAGCAAACTCCCCCTACTATAGGCTCCATGTGAATACATTCAGCCTATTAGGGGGCAGAGCTAACTTTAAAAGCAAGGGGGGTCTTCAAATTCCCCCTAGGCCTATTAAGGGGCAGGGAAGATCTTCAGATTCCCATTCCCATTACAATTATAGACTGGCAGGTTTGTAGGATAGAGATTGTTTCCTCTACCAATGAAATCCTAGTCTTGATACCTCTCTTTTTAAAAATAAAAGACACTGTTTTCACAGTTGTGCTAGCTATCTCAAAGGAGTTTCATGAGGGTCAAATGAGATAAGGTATGTAGTATATCACAATTATAACCTATTTATAATGATTGTTCATATTTCTAGAATGCTCAGGTTTACAAATGCTTTTCTTAATGACCCTTTGAGATTTATTGATGCCTTCCTCCTTACAGGAAGCTTGAACTAGAACTCAAACCCATGTATTTTAACTATAAGACTAGTGTTTCTTTCATTTTGTCCAATCCCCTCATCAATCAGTTAATAAATCAATAAAATTTATTAAGTACCTACAATGTGTCAGGCACTGTGCTAAGAGCTGGAGATACAAAGAGATACAAACAGTTCTTGGTGAGACAACATACAAACAAATGTCAGTAGTGATGACACACCAAAAAGCACATTAGCAACAGTATTGCAACTCAGAGTCTTTAAGAACTACCTGGTACACTGACTGATTTAACCAGGATCCCACAGACCTGACCCCAGATCTTCCTGATTCCAAGACTAGTTTTCTATATACAATGTTTCATTGCCTCTCATAGGTTCTATATTGTTCAGATAATGAAGACATACATTATAGTAATAGAAGAGATTTATTTGGCACTTGAAGAATTTCACACATACAGGTTTCCAAAGTGCGTTATTTCACTTACATTTTCCAACAACCTTGTCAAGAGGGTATGACAGTTATTTCATGAGGTCAGAGTGGTGAAGTGATTTGCCAGTGATTACAAGTTACTAAATGTTGGAAGCAAGATACAAACCCATATCTTACTGCCTCTGGATCCTATGCCACTATCTACTCTTTGCTTCTAACAACTCCTCAAGACAAGTAGTTTAAGTATGATTGTTCCCATTTCACAGAGGAGGAAACAAGTCTCAGAGAGGTTAGGTGACGGGTATTCACAGAGTATATATTAGGACCCAGATTCAAACTTGGGGTCCTCTGACTCGCAAATTCAGTGTACTTTTCATTTTACCAGAATGAAGCTGGCACTGGGCACATTCTTTGCATGTAGTGGTCACATAATAAACATTTGTTGAATTGAATTGCTAAACTTGAAAAAAAAAAACTAAGGTTCCAGTTCTCACTCTCTGTCGCAGACTTATTGTGTGACCTTGGATAATACACCTAATGTTTCAGTACTTGTGTGTGCTTGGCAGAATTTCAATTTACCCTGTTTTCCAGCTGTTCTTGTACTGAGAAGTTCAAGTAGACTTAGCACATAGCATCCCTAGAGGCCTGATTCCTAACCTTTTTGGAGATGTGGCACCATTGAATCATAGTTTGATTGTTTCTTTTTTAAAAAATGATTTATTGATGCCCCTTTTTCTTTACATTGCGGTAACCTCTTAATAGCCCCTTCCCACCTTGAACCATTCCTTGAAACAATGAAAAACAGCTAAGCATAATTAGTGAACCAAGTGGCTAATATTCTTTGCAACATTTCTTCATATTCAATCTGAATTCCTTATGCTGCTGCTTAAATTTAATTTTTTTTTACATTTATGTGTAAAATGATTAGTGCAATGCCTGGCACATAGTAGGTTCTTAATAAATTCTTATTCCCTTTCTTTTCTTTCTTCTGGTCTAAGTGCCCTTATTTACAGTTCCTAGTACATGAAATTTTATCTCCCACCTTTACATAGAGTACGTTCCTCACTGGCACTGCATAGAATCTCTAGCTTTCTTCAAAGTGCTGGGCAGATGCCACAGGCTACCCACAGCCTTTCCTAATCCCTGCTCCCAATTGTTAGCATTCTCCCACTCCTCCTTTCCCCCAAACTACCTTGTATGACTTGATATGTGATTTGTCTTTATTTACTTTTGTATGTTTTGCATGTCTTCCTCCTCCCTTTCTAGTAGAATGGAAACTATTTGAGGGTAGGGACAACCACTTTTTTATTTTTTTATAACTAATGCTTAACTCAGTGCCTTCCATGTGATGGTATTTAATAGTAACAATCACATACATTTGTATTGTGACTTGAGCTTTATAAACCACTTCATATACATGATATATTTTAGCCCCATCAGATGAGGCAGTTGATACCTATAGAGTTAAAAGTGACTTAATCAAGGTTACACAGGGAATAATTGGCAGATCCAGGATTTTCACCAAGGTTCTCTGTTTCCAAGTCCCCCACCCCTTCCAAAGTAACCAGCACACAGTGCCTTACTCATAGTAGGTCCTCAAGAAAAGATCCACGATTCAAGAAGGGTTACACATTAGCAATTTATATTAGTGGTATGCTTGCAGAATAATGAGATGGATTTGTGAAAATCCATCTCATTACATTACTGGCTTACCCTAGTACTGTTATTGAGTTTTGCTTTTAAGCTTGTCTTTTTCAATCTAAATAATCTTCATTTATCATTCTAATTAGATTCTCCAAGTTTTGTAACCTCACTTTACTCAGTATTCATTCTTTTCTAAGTGTGACAGAGATTTAAATGAAGAAGACAAGTTAACTTTTAGCCCAACCACTTTAATTACCTGGATGGAGAAATGAGATGTCTCACTGTGAGTTTTGTCCTTAACGCACCTGGGGTTACAAAGAGTTTATGGGTTAATTTCCCATGCCAGGAGAACCTATTTTATCTTGACCTTCACTGAATTGTTGGGGTCAATGCTGGGAGCTGTTCCTAAGAATAAAGGTAGACTAGATCCAGTTACAGGGAATCATTTTATGTGCTGAGATGACTGCTGCAAATACGTGTGATCATTTGAACCAATTCCTGGGGAGACCATTTGTACAAGTCTTTTTAAGAATTAATGTATGCCCTCCATTTGTAACCTCCCACCTCCCAACATACAAACTAAAGACTGATGAGCTGTGATTTTTTCCCCATTCTTTTCTGAATGAAAGGGAACTTCAAAGAAGGGATGGCTGCACCTTTATCATCATTGGAACTCTACCTCCTGCATGAGGCCTTTTTGGCTTTCTAAGCTCATTTTTAATTAGCTTCACCCTACCATCCCCTTACTACTTACTTTGAGTTAATTTTTTTACCATTTTTAAACTTATCTATGTATATTATTTTATTTGAATAGAATGTAACCTTCTTGAGGGCAGGAGGTTATTTCCTTTTTGACCTTTGTGGCCCCAGAACCTAACCAAGTGTATGGTATATCTTATCTGCCAATAGATGCTTGCTGAATGGGTCTAATTTGAAAAGAACATAAAACAACAACAACAGCAACAACACTTTTGTTTATTGATAACTTCCCAGAGCTGCCAGGTATTGAGCAGGACACAGGAGATGAGTTGGCCTTGGAGCCAGAGTTCAAGTCTTTCCTCTGTCACATTCTGATGAGGTGACTCTCAACAAGTCATTTAACTTTTTCAGACCCCAGGGAACTTTCTAAGATAAAAAATTACAGAGAATGTGAGGATATGTAAAAGGAGTTTCCTTACCCAGAAATTCCCTGTACTAATGAAATCACAGCACAGGTATCTTCCCTGTCTCCTCCTCCTAAAGAAAACAAATGAGAGGGGTGGCCAGGTAGCTCAGCGAGTAAGAGCACCGGCTCCAGTGTCGGGATGACCTGGATCAAATCCGGGCTCAGATACTCAGCACCACACCCAGGAATAACTGGCCGTGTAACCTTGAGCAACTTACTTAACCCCGATTGCTTTAAAAAAAAAATGAGAAAAGTAAATTAAAGAAACCAGTATCTTTGGAAGAGAACCCCAAATGGGGTTGGAAAAGACTATACAACTGAGCTTTTAAGAGATTGTAGATGTACAAGTTAAAAAAACAAACAATACTAACATTTATATGGTACTTTAAGATTTGGATCAGATGCAGAACTTTATGCTAATAGACTCCAAGAAGTAGTTATGGGGTACATAAAATGTTAGTAGCCAGAAAAGGCACTTTTTCTTGGGTCCATATGTTCCTAAATGCCCCATTGGGGTTAAAGCACTGGTTCTTGCTCCCTCTCGAGAGAAGAGGCCTCTATAACTATATTGAAAGATCCAGCGACTGATTTCAGTTGGTAGAGATGAAAATAAATCACAGGCTATAGATAATCACAGTTGGAAGGGACTTTAGAACTGACAACGGAGAATAAGAGATCTGGGAGGAAGATTAGAATATATAATATCAGAATGAAAAGGATCTTAAGATATCATCTAGACTAGGGGTGGAGAACATGTGGCCTTGAGGTCACATGTGTCCTTTTGGGTCCTTGGGTACGGTTTTACAGAACAAATTCTCTTATTAAAGGGATTTATTCTGTGAAATTTGCATTCAGTAAGAGGGCCACACTGGAGAACGTAGAGTACCATATGTAGCCTCGAGGATGCAGGTTCCCCACCCCTTATGGACCAACTTTTTCTTTTTATAGATGAAGAAACAAAGGCCCCTAATGCAAAAGTTACTTGGTCAAAGTTGCACACTTAGCTGAAGGCTGCGTGGGGACTTGAACTCAGGTCTTCTTCCTCCCGAAGAAGCTCTTGGATTAAATTTTGATTCGTTGCCATTTCTAGGACAATTTCTTGAACTGGTCTGATTTTCTTTTAACCTGCTAATTCCACCCTCCCCCTCCACCCCACCCCCCTCTACCTCTGGTTAATCATGGCTAAACAATACAAATGCAAAACAAGCATAATGAGAAAGCAATCTATGCTCGAGGAAACTCAATCAACACGTGGCCAAGAGTTGGTTTTGTCGATTTTCCTCCCTGAAGAAAAAAACAAAAACTGGGGATTTCATGCAAGCAGCCCTGTAGTTAGTTCTATGTCCTCCCCCTTCCCCCCCCCCCCCCCACGGGAATAACACAAATACAGAAAAGCATTGATGTTTCTGAGATCCTTATTCTCTGATTGCAAGATAATGAGAGGGTAGGGAGAATACTGAGCCCTAAAAACTAGGTTTGGCAGCTAAAGGAAGCATCAATTTGCTGGAATATGTGAGCAACAGTGCCACCTAGTGGGACAAAGCTGCCTCATCCTGGCTCCACAGGGAACCCTGAACAAACAAACCCTCCCCTGCAGAAACTTTACCTACAAGGGTGTCAAACTGGACATCTCTTTGTCACTAGAGAAACTTTTTACCTGAAGCAGAAACTCGGTCTTTAGCTGTGTCAGCAGGTCACCCTTGGCTTTGATTATCTTTGTGAAGTTGTGTCCATAAGCAGCTGAGCCCAAGGAGAGGATTTGCTGTGTTAGAAGTCTTAGCCCTGGCAGGATACAGCCAGATGGCAGGCTATGGGTGCTGCATTTATGCCCCCAGCCTCCATAACACAGTGACAAGGGACCCACCCTGAGGAAGGCCCCGTGGGAGAATGCTCTGAGATCCAAAGCCAGCTGTTTCTACCCAGTACCGATGGGAGAAAACAGCAGGTTATTTTTCTTAACTGTATGAGGGACAAATCTGCTTATACTCAATCAACCAGCAGAGACACAGAATCTAGAAGTGTAAGTTGTGTTAGCTTTGGGAGTGAGAGGAGTGGAGAGCCTGTGGACTTTCCTCGTCCAGTTTTGGCCCAGGACCCAGATTAACTGGGATGCTTTTTGATATAAGCATCAGATAGAGGGTTTTTGTTATTGTTTGTTTGTTCTCTCTGCCCACAGGAGGAAATGGATCAGCACTTGACTACAAACCTAAACTTAACTGCATTCATAATAGTAGCTGGCATTTATGTAGTGCTAATGGTTTGCAAAGCATTTTATCTACATTATGTCATTTGATCCTCATAACAATACTGCAAGGTAGATGCTTTTTAATATTCCCAGTTTATAGATGAGTCAACAAGGAAGTATTTATTAAAATAAATAAATTGAGCCTGAGAGATGTTAAGGGACTTGCTTAAGGTTTTATAGTTTGCACATTTAAGGGCATCTGGGTGGTTCAGTGGATAGAATGCCAGGCTTGGAGTCAGGAAGATTCTTCTTTGTAAGTTCAAATCTGGCCTCAGATACTTACTAGCTGTGTCGCCCTGGGTAAATCACTTAACCTTGTTTGCCTTAGTTTGCTCATCTATAAAATGATTTGGAGAAAGAAATGGAAAACTACTGCATTATCTTTACCAAGAACCAACACGTGGGGTCACAGAGAGCTGGACACAATAGAAAAACAACAGTAACAACAAAATGCTGAAGCAGGATTTTTAACTCAGGTCTTTCTTGACTATGGGACCAACACTCTATCCATTGGGCCACCTTGCTGCATAGCTTACAATGCAATAATGAAGACCACCCAGAAGTACATGCTTGTACTACCTTACCCTTTCCTTACTTCAATGACCTCTTCTTTTCTTGCTTTAATTCCCCCTGATCAGATCCAACCTCCTCATAGTCTCAAATTCTTTTTGAGCTCCCTTTATGCTTTCCTATAAAAAGGAGGTCAATCATTCTCCTTGCTTAAGATTCCCTCCCTTCTTGTATCTTTTAGACATCCTTACCTTATTTCTGTTTCTCTATTAAGAATCCCTGATGTGCCTATGAACTCCTTGTCCTCTCTCAACAGTTAAAAAATAGAGAACATGCTCTTTACCTTCTAATAATTTACAGACTAATCAGGAAAATACAAATTCCAAACCCCTGCCTCTACCCACCCTCCTTAACCCAGCAACTGGAAGGAAAAGATAATTAATCAACTAGGCAATACTTAATAAAGGCCAAAAGACATGGTACAGATATTAAGAGCTATGGGAGCTCAAATGATAACTGGATTTAAGTTTAAAAGGACTTTAAAGATCATCCAACTATTTAGGCATCTAAGAAATACCCAACCAGGCCTTAGGAAAACCTGAATTTAAATCTTCCTAGAGATACTTTCTAGCCTTATGACCCTGGGCAAGCCACTTACCCTGTCTGTCTCAATTTCCTTGACTGCAGAATGGGAAATACTAATAACACCTATTACCAGAGTTGTTATGAAGATCAAATGAGATAACATTTGTAAAGGCCTTTGCAAACTTCAAAGTGCCATGTAAATGCTGGCTATTTTTATCCTTTGAGACATAGAGAGGGTCAATGATTTGTATCAGGCCACATAAGTAGTAAGTGGCAAAGATGGAATATGAACCCAGGCTCTCTAAATCACAATCTAGTGATCCTTTCACTGTATCACAAAGAGGAGAGACACTATTGTGGGCTGATATAGCCAGGGAAGGTTTCACTGGAGGAATGGGATTGGAGGTGGACATTGAAAGATGTATCTTATGTAAGTGATGAGAAGAGGGATATTTCAGGACTATTAAAGCTGGAAAGGACTTTAGAGATCATTTCGTCCTTCATTTTGTAGAAAAGGAAATTGAAATCAGAAAGGTGAAATTGCTTGCCCAGAGATATACAGATTACACATTGGTAACAGAGCTGGGACTTGGATGCTTTAGATATGTTCAGGAAATGGTAAGACTTTGATCCATGAAAATAACTGTACTATGATGTTCTTTTATCCAGTTTTCTAAGATTATGTATGCTGTATCAGAGAAGCAGCAGGGCATAGTGATTAGCAAGCTGGCTTCAGAGTCAAAAAAACTTGAATTCAAGTCTCAGTCATATCATATACTAACTCAGTGCTTGACCTTGGGCAGGTGACAGCTTCCAAGTGTCCCTGGCAATTCTCTGAACCGTTAAAGTGCAGAGTAGGTGCTCTTCTGCATTGGTAGTAAGAAGTTTATTAGACGTTCCCTTTATCAACCAAATGACAGGTCTGGTCATAGATACACATCATACAAATTCATGTTCACATACATTCTATTTCCCTCAGTGATTAAAAAGAGGTTGCTGCTGTGTAAACATCAGAGATATTCAAGCTTTGAAAGGGAATTAAATCAAAAAGTTCTAAGGAAGAGAAACAGGCACATTGATTCAAAACGTGACAAGAGGATGAATTGAGTGTTGATGAAGAGCAGCTACTCTTTAGTCTTTATTCTCAGGAAATTCAGCTGTTCCCCCAAGGAACCAAGAAGAGACTGAAAGTACTGGTGCTCACACTTCATTGTCTCTCAACCCAAGAGGACAGATGGCAAAGTACCTCTCTCTGGGGACTCAAACAGGGACAAAAACCTCAGGAGAGAACATCCAATGTTCAGATACCTTCCTGCCCCCAATAGTCAAGAGAGAAGGAGGTGGGAGACTTCTATTGAATCTGTAAGAAGTCCTCACAAGTGCTAGTGTTGCAGGAAGAAAAGGGGTGAATTTCCCATAGTTTTTTGAGGGGAGGGAAGAGGAGGAATGATGATAGGGTAAGATGACAAGCCTTCCCTTAGCCGGTATTTTCCATTTTCACTACACACAAGATGATACTTTCCCTTAATGACTTTTCTTTTGTATTTTTCTGATAGCTAGTCATAGAATCTTACAGTTGAAAGAGAGATAGGACCATAGGGTCTTAGAGTTGGAAGAAACATGGGACCATAGCTTTAGGGCTGGAAGGAATCTCACAGATCAACCAGTCCAACTAGATAGTGTAGTATTGTCGGAAGAGTATTGAACTAATAATCATAGGAACTGAGTTCAGGATCTCAACAGGATTTGCTGCTTACTACCTATATGAAAGAGAGCAAATCACTTCACCTATATAGGCATAAATATGCGAGCAGAAACACCCTCAAGGAAGTCAAAGTAGGTCTCAGAGTTATGTAATAAAGTTGTTTTTATTTTTAACACTGATAGAATCAGAGGTGATTTAAATTAATGTGAGGATTAGAATTGTTTTTCTTATGGGTGACTATTGAGTTAAAAAACTCCTTGTAGGCAAGGAGCATGTCATCTTTATCCTTCCTTCTTGCCCTAGCTCAAATAAAGTGCTCTACACACAGTAGGGCCTTCAAGCTTGTTGAACTGATGAATTGTTCATTGAATAAAATTTATAGGTGAGGATTTATATGTTCATTAGAATGAGGGCTATGAGGGCAAAGATAATTTTCAATTTTGTCTTTATATGTATAAGAACTTAGTAGGCATATAGTTGGTATATATAGTAGGTGCTTCTTTCAATCAACAATCAAGCAAAAATGATTTATTAAAAACCTAAATGGTTCTTCTTATAGTAAGACTGTGACAAATGCAGAATTGTAACAAGACCAAGGAACATATTTGGTGTATATAGGGGGGATGAGTCTCCATGCCTCAAATCTCTCCCCATTCTGAACCATCACTCAGTTATCAGACTGACCTTCCTAAAGCACAGGTCTATCCATGTGATACATGCCTCCCCCACAGTAAATTACAATGTGGTTCCCTATCACCTCCAGGATCAAATATGGAATCATATGTTTGACTTTAAAGCTCATTATAACTAGCCCCCTCCACCCCACACCACTGATCTTCCTATATGCTATTTACCACCCCTACCCAGACTCCGGTTCCAGCCCCCCATGTACTCTGCATTTTAATTACTCTGGCCTCCTTGATGTTCTTCTAACAAGATACTCCATCTCAACTCCAGGCATGTTACTGGCTGTACCCCATGCCAAGGGGACATATTCTCTCCCACCCCCTATCTTTCATTCTTCCTGGCTTTCTTCAAGTCTGAGATAACACCTCACCTTCTAGAAGAAGTCTTTCCTGATTATTTCTAATTTATCTTATTTATAGGGTTTTTTTTGGTACATAGTTATTTGTGTGTTGTCTTTCCCATTAGACTATGAGTTCCTTGGGGCCAGGGACTATCTTTTACCTTTCTTTGTATTCCCAGTGCTTAACATATTGCCTGGTACATAGCAGATGTTTAATAAATGCTTGTTGACTGACTGTGAAAGCAAATATCTGGGGAAGATGAGCAGACTGAGAATGGAACTACACTAAAAGCCTAGCAAAAAGGGTAGTACTTTAATGGTTATTCTACTATGAGTAATACAGTATAGTAGAAAAAAACCACTAACCTGGAAGTCAATAAACTTGGGTCCCATTCTTCCTCTAGCATTTCTAGTACTTAGTGGTGTGACCTTGAACCAGTCATTTCTCAGTGACTTTGTTTCCTCTTTGTAAAATGAGAGAGTTATAATAACTACTCTCTAAAGTCCTTGCTGACTCTAAATTTCTATCCTTCTTTAAAATAGCATGTCCTGAGATTCATCAGGGGCAAATATATCATAAACAAAAATATGCCATGAACATTGAGACTCTGGAGACACTCTGGTCATTCCAATGAAGGACATGCTTTTCTACAGCTTAGCCTCACCAACTTGGGTAAGGGAGCGAGGCTATGACAGCAGGATTCCAAAGTTATTGTTTTATGCAAGACTGGTGTGACAAGGACACTATACACACTGGATTGGTAAGCACAGCGTGGTGGCAAAGCTGTTTACTGCTAAGAAATAGCAAGTAGACACAAGTGTTGCTGATGGTTGTCAGAAATCCAGTGGTTCTTTTTGAGTACAGTAATTCTGCAATGCACAAAGAGAGCAGATAGATCATAGACAAGCCCTTTAACATGCCTCTGAGCTATATAGTAGACAAGATGTCTACTCGTCCATTTTCTGATTGGAACAGGGCCATAACTAAGGTTTTGCTTCAGGGAGTCAGATTTAGGGAGGGCTGATAGCACTAGAAGCCTTGAACAATGTAGAAACCAAGAAAACAACTTAGTATCTAGTTAGTAAAAATAATTAGTTAATATAGGAAACTACCACTTGGCTGGTAAAACAAAATTAGCTGGAGTGACACCCAGAATCACACAGAAAACATGTGTTGGAGTTTGAACTTGTACTCAGGTTTTCTTGACTCTGAGGCCAGGTCTCTATCCACTAAACTG
Organism: Petaurus breviceps papuanus; assembly: GCF_028583685.1. NCBI lineage: Eukaryota > Metazoa > Chordata > Mammalia > Diprotodontia > Petauridae > Petaurus > Petaurus breviceps. The sequence continues at coordinate 876,981 of NW_027187309.1, forward strand.
TCCTTTTCCTGCAAACATTATTTTCTCCTTTTTATGGATGAAGAAATTGAGGCTCATAGATAAAGTTATTTGTCAGAGGCAAAAAACTAGTTGAGTATTGGAGTCTTAATTTGAAGCTGGGTTTTTCTGACCTCTAGTCCAGAGTGCTTTTCATTATCTAGGTATAGACGTGCATCCCAACACCAAAATGCAGAATTATTTCAAGTGCATCAGAGGAGTACAAGCAAGGTTCTTTCCATTGTTTAGAACAGACATTCCATATTTAAGGGACAGTGCTGGTGAAGAGAGTTGAGAAGGTGGGAGATATGTTCATGGGGGATCAACCCTTTAAATCCTCAGTATCATATGGTGCCTGAAATGAACATCAGTCATTTCTTTGGGTTAAGGCATTAGAGGCCCTGATTAAAATGTAAACATGTTATGTAACAACCCTCAAAACATTCAACCTTATTGGGAATGAATTTACCACCTTCATTTACTTTCTAGGGTCATGAGGCAACAAGACAGGAGGCAGTAAATTCCAATGGGGAGACAGAAAGGAGGGTGCCCAGGTGGGATACTCAGTACTGGGGCCCCTGGAAGTCAGTGGTCAGCTTAAATTGGGGAAGGGGAATAGAAGGATCCAGAAAACAAAATTAGCTTGCTTCACAGATGTGCACAGGGACAACTCTGCTTCCCAGCCATACTTGCACAAATGGAGGGATGCTCTATTGGTTTCTCTCTATAGGAAAATATTAGCTCTTGCCGATTTCAGTGTATGCACAGCAGTCTCTCATAACATTCCTCACAGGCAGCGCCCAAGAAGACATATGGACAGACTGTTCTCTATGGTAGGGCTGTTCTTGCTTCTCAGCAAATGTTCACACACAGGTTGCAGGTCTGTGTTATTCGTCCAGCAGATTCTTCTGAGTGCCTGAGGACTTGCTACTCCCTGCCTGTGCCCGTAAAGCCATTCAGAGCGAGAGAAGCATTCCGGAACAGCAGCTCCAGCGCCTGCTTTTTTATCTCATGCCTGGCTTGAGGTTCATTTCCCACGATAGCTCCGAATCCAGAGCAACTGTTCTTTGACAGTGTGTTGTGAAAATTAACAGGAATTGCAACCTGATCAAATTTTATGTGATTTGTTTGAAGTGATAAGTAAATAGTTGCATAGAGGAGCCATTCCAGGCCAATGTAATCCATTTGGCAAAATGGGAAAAGTACAGGGGAAAGAGTGATGAAATTGGAAAGCTAGATTTGGAGTGATGGGACCTGGGTTAAAATCCTTACTCTGTCAATTACAACCTGTGTGACCTTAGGGGAGTCACTTACCCTTGCTTGGGCCTTAGTAAATCTAGGTGTTTGGATGTGATGACCTCTATGATTCCTACCTGCTCTAGGTCTACCATCCTTTAATCAAGCAGCTAGAAATTGGGATTGGAAAATACCAATGCTCTCCTATCATTTATTGGACACCCATTTTGTGTCAGGCACTATGCAAGGCACTGGGGATACAAAGAACAAATGTAAACTAGTCACTTCTGTCAAAGAACATGCATTTTTTTTGGGGGGGAAGGAGTGACATGCAACATGTATATATGTGTATGTGTGTTAACACACAGGCATACACACACAAAATAAATTCAAGGGGATATCCCACCCCATCCACACCTTCTCATTCTTTTACGTTCTTGTTTATCTACAGATGCTTTAATAGCACATATACTTGGCAGTGTGACCTCCATGAGGGCAGGGTCAGTGTCATTGGTAAGCTTCATACATCCGGTAGCACCCAGCACATGGTTCTGCTTATAGCTAGTGCTGAATAAATGTTAGTTGAAATGTTCCTCAGAAATTTGTAGTGTAATTGGAAAATGTATGGCCATCTGCCTTCTTTTTCCCACCTTAGAAGCCGTAGTGGGGCATAGGAGGGAGCTGTCATAAGTACTAAGGATAGGCACTAAGGTTAGTGACAAAGGATACTTCTCTGCTTCAAATACTCAGTACATTAAGTTTTCATCTACCTGCTGCATCTCTTAGATGTTCATGGGTTCCTTGGCATACATTTTTGGAAAGTTGTCATACTAATCTGAACCACATCTTACATCTGGTCCCCAGAAGCTAAATTTTTTATTCTAGAAGACATGGTGTACATGAATTATTGACCATAAAACAGATTAGAATACATTAAAAAGGAAAAAAAAGCACATTTTTAAACAAGAGGAACATGATCCTTATTCTTCTTGGGAAATACCATTTCTAGTCCCATACACACACTGATAAAATGTCACAGGCAAATCTAGTCTCCATTTACATTGTATAAAATATTTTATGAATTTGACAATGTACCTTTTAAAAAGCAGTTTTGTTTTTTAGTAAAAGTCATAATTGAGAATCATTGCTCACTATTGGAATTTGCAAACACAATCTTGTTTCCATGGAAACTGCTGCACTTATCCTGTATTCATCAGAGGGATATTTTGTTAATATTGTGTATTCAAATATTATTCCAAGCATTGTGCATTTCACTGCTTTGCACCATCTGAAATACACAATTAATAGTGTTTTTCTCTGGGTGATGGGCTCATTTGTGGCAGCCTGATGCCTTTGCTTCAGTTCTGAGGCATCTACTTACTACTCTTATTGGAGAAGACACTCTAGCAATTTAGATGCTGTTGCTGTTAGAAGAGGAGGGAACATTTTGTGCTAGTACATCCCACTGGGACAAAATATATATTGAATTCTTTGTTTTGCCCCCATTCACATGGGTCTTTGCTGTGTGGCAATTTTTGTACTGATTTTATCAAATCTCATGTTAGAAATATTGGTCAGCTGATCATCTGAAGTCACAATTGAGATTGTTGGATTTTGTCATTATTTTTTCTTTAAAAAAAACAGAACAAATAAGTGAGAGAGTTTTGTATGAAAGAGCAAGCGTAGAAGCTAAAGATGTTTGGTGATGATTTGAACTGTAGTCCTACTGATTTAAATACCTAGGAATGTCCTGATGATTTAGTCCTTGTCACACTGATTCCTTTTTATTCCTGATATTATATTTTAATAGATTAAGGGCTGAAAGGAACCAACCATAGACATCTTCTAGTTCAACCTGGTCATTGTGTAGATGATGAAACTAGGAACTGAAATGACTTGCTTAAAATCTCATATTCAGTAGGTTCTAGAGTATCAGGCACTACCCCAAGAAATGGGTGCTATAAAAAACTTCATTTTTTTAAATCCATAAAATGGTTTAAGTGTTATGCCTATTTTATTTATTTGGTTTGCCTCATAGAATTGTTGTGAGGCTGAAATGAGATAATGTATGCGAAAGTACTTTGTAAAGTATCATACCAACGGAAGGTGGGGATATTGTTGTAATCATCTCATGTAATATAGTTGGATATACTTATCTAGGTTGGAAGCACATCTGCTTTCCAGACTGAGGTCCATGAGGGCAGTAGGCAGTTCTTATTGCAGAGATCCATCCCTTCTAAACTTTGAGTTTCATGCAGAAGCCCTGAACCCAGGGTTCTGCAAACAGTGGGAACTCACTCAATTCCAAATTAAATATTGAATTCTCTGTTACTCTCAGGAGCAATTTATCATCATGGCCTACCCTTAAGTATTCTTTTCTTGGATATTCTCCCCATCCACTGAGTAATTTGATTAGTGGAGTAGAAAAACTTTGAAACAAATCCCATACTAAAACCACCATTTGAGAGAGCTTTGCCATAAAATGCTAATTAGACTATTTTTACAATTCCCACTTTTTTCTTTAAAATAATATTATATCAAGGCTTAAAAAAAAACACAACATGGACTGTGGGGTCACATGAGTGCCCAAAATGGCAGCACCCAATCATGAACACTTGGACTCTCAGTTAGCAAGTGCCCGTGGTCACAACGTGTAGAGATGTAGGCAAGGATCACATATACTTATGGACCACTGTATATTGGGACAACTTTATGTTTTTGTGGATTCTTGGCAAACTACCTGCACTACTTAGCTGACTTTTCCATGCATATGTTCTCTTTAATGCCTAGAATATCTCACTGGGTGAGAGTGTTATTTAGATTTTTGGGTTTTGGTCAGAATTTTTTTTAATTGGCAAATTAATTTTCTCTTTCACAACTGTCCACCCAATGAAAAGAAAAAAATAAAACTTTTGTAACAAATATGTGTAGTCAAGCAAAACTAATTCCTCTGTAGGCAATATTCAAAACACACACACACACACACACACACACACACACACACACGCTGAGTCCATCACTCCTTTGTCAAGAGGTAAGTAGCAAGCTTCATCCTCAGTCTTCTAGACTCATGTTTGGTCATTGCATTGATCAGAGTTCTTAAGTCTTTCAGAGTCATGTATTTTTTTTTACAGTATTGTTATTATTGGATAAATTGTCCTTTCTCTGTTCATTCTTCATTGGCTCCTACAAGACTTAGCAGGTATGATTGAACCCATCCCTTCATGCCTATCATTTGGGGAATGGCTGAACAAGTTGTGGTATGGGATGGTAATGGAATACTATAGTGATAAAAAGAAATGGCAAGCAGGATGATTTCAGAAAAACCTGGAAAGATTTAATGTGAACTTATGTGAAATGAGGTGAGCAGAACTGTACACAGTATCAGCTATATTGTGAGAATGATCAGCTGTGAAGGACTTAACCACTCTGATCAGTACAGTGATCCAAGACAATTCAGAATTCATGATGAAAGATACTATCTACCTCCAGAGAAAGAGCTGATGAACTCTCAGTGCAGATTGAGGCATATTGTTTTTCACTTTCTTTATTTTTCTTGGTTCTTTTTTTGCCATATGACTAATATAGAAATATGTTTTGCATGACTTAACATAGATAAAAGGTTTCATATTTCTTACTTGCCCAGTGAGTAGACCAAGGACTGGAGAGAGGGACAAGATTTAAAACTCATTTTTTTTAATGAATATTAAAAATAAATAATTTTAAACCATAAAAAACCCCACAACACTTAAATTTCCTTTGTTAACATGGACAGTTAAGCAAAAATATCCATACCCAAAGCCTTCCCCCACCCAACATTGCTACCAAGAATAGGAAGGCATGTTTCATGAAATGTTCTCTGTACATCCTTGTGTTTTCAGTAGCTTAAGGCATTCTCAAATAAAGGTTTTGGAATTTACTCTCAGTTGAAAAAGAATTCTGTAAGAACAAGGTAATTGAAAGGTTGTTCTCAGTTAAATCTTCCCTTCATATGCAAATGGTACTGTGGAGAGTGAGGAACTTGGAATCAGAAGGCTGGAGTTAGACTCTCACCTCAGACAGTTGCCAGCTCTGTGAACCTGGGCAAGGAACTTAAGCTTTCCTACCCTCAATTTCCTTATCTGTAAAATGGGGATACACAAGGTTGTTGTGAGAATCAAATAAGCAAACATATGCAGAAGTGCTTTGCAAATCTTAAATTACTATTAGCTATTTAATAATTAAATAATGAATGATATAATAATGTATCTAATATTAAGTCAAGTATTATTAATTAATAATAAAGCTATTATTAGTAGTAGTATATCAAGAATGGATAAATTAAGGTAGACCTAAGACAAATAGAATAGTGTAAATGATATTATTTAAGGTCTTAAAGAAAAGGTGTTGAGAAGCATGATAGGAAGCCTTTCACTCTGCCATATTATAACTTGAATGCTTTGGTGGCAACTCATGAAATCACTGTTAAAGATTGAAGAGATTTTACACATTTAAGAAGAATGAAGTGATTGACACATTGAGTTAGGAGATGGGAATTATACAGGTGAAGAAGAACATTATTAATAAAGGGAAATGTAAGCAAGCTATGAGAAAGGCAGAGTAGAATCATGGCTAGAGTTTTGGGCTTTGAATCAGGAAGAGCTAGGCTCAGATCCTGCCTCTGATTCTGCTGTGTGACTATGCATTAGCCAGTGACTCTCTCTGAACCTTAGTTTATAAAATGGGACTAATAATAAATGTAATCTCTAGCTCACAAGGTTCTTGTGAACCTCAAACTGCCATGAGCGATGTCATGTCCAACTCGGGAATCAAAGTGGGTCTCTACAGCTAGGTGGTTGTCTGGATAGAGGATTGAACGTGGGGTCAAGAAGTTCTGGATTCAAATCCATCCTTAATACCTATTATCTATATGACCCTAGGCAAATCACTTGATCTCTCTGTGCCTCCGTTTCTTTTTCTGTAAATGGGAATAATAATAGCACCTACCTCCCAGGGTTGTTGTGAGGATAAAATAAGGCTATATTTCTTAATCTCTTCATAGAACTTAAAACATTATATAAATGCTAGCTATTATTGTTAAGTAAAATTATACAAAAATCATGTAAACTTTAAAGCACTATATATGTGATATATAAACATATTCACACATGTATATATGTATAAGTGTGTGTCTGTGTGTGTAGACACACACAAACATTATTAGAAGCAGCCGTATGACCTAATGGATAAAGCCCTGGATATGGAATGAGGAAGACCTGAGTCCAGATTCTCTCAGGCACTTAATACCGTGTGACTATGAACAAGGCATTTAACTTCTGTAAGCCTCAGTTTACTCATTTGTTAAATGGGATTAATAATAGCAACTAACTTATTGGGTTGTTGTGAGAACCAAATAATATAAAATATCCAAAGGACTTCATGAAACAAAGCACACATAAATGCTGTGATGATGGCACTGATTATGATTATTTAGAGCCTGAAGTTGTGCATCTTAAAGGATTGCTAGCAGTGAAAGGAAAAGAGTGATAGAATGATTTTCTCATAGACTCAAAGAATTGCAGAGCTAGAAGGGTCATTCAAGTCAGCTAACTTAACTACTGCACAAATCCTGTTTTTGATACCCCTGATAAGTGCTTATCTAATGCCTGTTTGGGGAACTTAACCCCTTTCCAAGGTAGCCTATTCCACTTTCCAACAAATATGAGGCTTTCCCTCATAAGCTAGAGCTTTCTATTTGCTTTAGATTTTCACACCTGAAAAAGCATATGGCATAATGGTGACATTGGCCACAAAAACTCAAAATCATCACCTAGTGGCCAACCAACTGGTGACGAGCCTTCTAGGTACTGTGCTATACTGCTTCTCAGAGAGGAGACCCAATCTGGAGCCAGAACTGTGCTTAAAACATTTCCAGTTTAGAAAGACCTGCCAGAGACAGCATTCAGCTGGCATAGCCTTCAAGAATGCCAATATGTTCATCATCAAGATTCATGGGCAGCTGGCTATGAGATTAATTTACTAAAGGAATGAGTTTAAAAGGAATGATTCAGCAGAGAGAGAAATCATGTAAACCTCCTTGCTAGGCCCTGCGCTATTGAGAACTTCATGAAAGGGGAAATCTTGAGTGTATTTTTATGTTTGGTTTGCATGGATAGCTAACTTCTTATCTCAGACATCTGGAGCCTAGAATGAGAAATTGATTGACCAGACCTGAAAAAAGATGACTGTCTGCAGATATGACGTCTGGGTGATCGTGGTGAGTGGAGAAGGGGCAGCTAAAGCTGGTGCCCACTGGTGAAAAGGTTTTGCAGGATTACAAGTTATTTTTCATTTGCCTGAGTAGCTGTTATGTCTTATTTAAAAGCAAATCAGTCATTCATAGATACTTAGAAGTAATCCAGGCTTGAGGTGCTCCACAGAGATGATCCCTGAAGCATCAGATTCTCTCTTACTTGAGGAGACTTACCAACTGGAAGCCCTCTGATGATGGCGTATCAGTCTTTTCCCCCTTCCTACCCAATGACTTTCCCTAACAATCATTTTCTCTTTCTCCTCTTTTTTCAGGTTCCCTAAGCTTTGACTTATATCCCTTTGGTCTCTGTTCTTTTGATAGTGTAGTGCAATATCTCTCCCTGTCTTCACCTTCTTTGGGCAGGTGTCATGACCTAGCCCAGGATTCAAAGTGGGTCTAGTGGCCTGGTTTTAAGTATTGTGAGCTCTTTCTAGGGTATGAAGACCTTATTCCATGTGATTCTTTCTTTCTGGAGGGTCGAGGTCCTCTCTATGTACACTAGGTATAAGCAGTTGTTTTTATTTTAATTTTCCTCAGGTGAATTTGACCTTTTATGCTGTTCCATTTGAAAATTCCATTTTTGAACTTTCATGATTAATCTTTATTTTTTCCTGATGAACTTTCTTGAGCTCAAACAAGTGGCACTTACCATCCTGGGGCCTGCTTGATAACTCTCCCTCACACTAGCTAATTCTTCATACAAGAAGGCATTTGGATCCAATTTTAATCGCGATGGAGTCGTGATTGTGCAGCCAGCAGAGAAGAGGCTTTTTTTGGGACGTTTAGTAATGCACCCCACACAATCCTCATCTTAGAGCTTAGAATTATTATGATGTTATTATCAGGATCAAATACTGAGGAGAGAACATTTACATTCAATTTTTTTTTCTTTCTGATGCCTGACTTACAATGAGAAGGGATCAAGAGTTCATTCCTTAAGAAAGAATATGATGATGCCCGTCAGACCTTCTGACTTTACTCTTCTGACTGAGGACCACATTCTGCTATAAATTTAACATATGCTGCTGGGGCATCTTTTTTGTCCCTCCTCTCCCGAATTGGCTCTCACTAAAGATTAATTTATGGCAACTGTAAGGAATGATTTTTTTTTGTTTCATTGTTTGCTGAATGGGGATCCTTGTGGAGTTTTCTGAAGCTGTGAGGTTTTTGCCTTGTGACCACAGGCTTTGTTCAGGGTGGTGATGACAGTGTGGATGGGATCAGCAAAACTCACAGATATTAATTGCTCAAGAGTTCTAGCCTATAGAGAGCAAAGGAATGAATGCCAAACAGTGAGATTCTGGAAAGGAGGGAAGGGAGGTGAGAGAGAAGAATGGTTTTGACTTGTAGGTGTCCCATTTATACATAACAGATTGTGGGGGAGTGGAATGAGTGCTGAACTTGGAAAGAGAGTACCTTATTTTGAATCCCAACTCTTCTACTTGCCACTTATCGGAACTTGAACAAATCATATCCTCCATTTCACTGTTGGGAAGTGGTAGGAATAGATGACCTCTAAAGCCCCTTTCACCTTTAAATCTATGATCTCATTATCTCTTCATGAAAAGTTGCATGCAAATAGAAAATTATTATATTGAGTCATATTTTAAAAGCACTAGAGTGACCCATCATTTAAAGGAACCACATGGCAAATTATGTTATAAAGTGAAGTAACTATTTGTAGAATGAACAATGTACCGCCAAATTCCATCTTGTCCATTTAGATTTTTATCCTATAGATCACCTTTGCTTGTGACCAACTATACTTTACACTAAATTGGTAGAAGTTAGTTTAAATACCATTTTTTAATTGAAAATTTAAGTAATGGATGAACCTTTAGAATCCTGTGCTAGCTGGGATCCTAATTCATTAGGAATACCGCCCAAACTTTTACAGTGAAGGTCATGGCCTTTAGGTGTATTTGTTTATTTGTAATGAAGAAGGGGTCGGGAAGAATACAAATATTTATTCAGTGTCTACTATGTGCTAGACATTGTGCAAATATATCTCATTTGACACTGTGTGACAACAACCCTGTGAGGTAGGTGCTATTTTTATCCCCATTTTTATAGTTGAGGAAACTGAGTCTGGTAGAGTTTTTGGTAGGGTGACTCAGCTAGCAAGGCCAAGTTTTCACTCATCTTCCTGACTACAGACTTGGCATTCTATTCATTGCATCATCTAGCTGAACAGACTTGAAATCACATCATATGAAGATCTCTTGAAGTAACTGGCGACAGTTAATGCTGGTGAAAGAAAGTCTTAATAGCAACATGGGAGCTATCTATAAATATTTGCAGAGCTATCATGTGGAAAGGCTTAGATCTGTCCTGCTTGACTCTCAAAGACAGAACTAGAAGCAATGAGTGGAAACTTCAGAAGCAGATTTAATCTAGATGGAAAAAAGAACTTCCCAACAATTCAAAAAGTTCAAATTGTAAGGGCTAACTTGGGAAGTAGGTGCATTCTTTGTCATTAGATCTTCAAGCAAAGATTGGGTGGGCATTTCTTAAGGTCATTAAAGAAGAGATGGGCTAGTGAAGGTATCACATTTCTTAATTAGACAGGACGGTTCTTTTGGTAGGTGTATTGAAAGTGACATGTATTTTTAAAGCATTAATAAAACATTTAAAAATCATGGTTAAAAAAATAATTCCTGCAGCCATTCTGATGATGAATATCTTTCGAGTTACCCAGGCTAGATTTTGGACAATGGAGAATAATCATATAGTCTTCCTGGTAGAACTTTGGTAGACTTGCCAGTTTAGACCCCACCTGTATAGCTTTTGAGGATTCAGGGTCACCTCCACATCATGATGAGGTATTGGACTAGGCTTTCAGTGGAGATAGTATAAAAGGTGAGGTAAAGAAAAATGAAAACATCTTAGATTTTCTCAGACAAGTAGTGGTACACTCCAATACATCATTAAATTCTCATCAATCAAGTAGAGTGGCATGTTTGTATGTGTTTTGTCCCTTTGTGTCCTTGGGAGAAGTTGTTTTCTGTACCTTCATCATTTTTCTGAAGGTTCACAGAGACATTTCTGTTGTTGCAGGTTTCTACATCATTGTTGATGTATTTCCTGAAGGATGAGATGATCGGTTTTCTCTTGAGTTTGCTTAGTTTGGCTTATTCTACAACCTTTCTCCCTCATGGGAGTGATTTCATCCCTTTTTTCTCAGCAGCTTTCTTTTTCATTTGATCTCCTGCCCATTTTCTAATTTGATAGTCATGTGTCCTTTTTTGTGATCTAAATTTTAGATTTTCATTTGTCTATTTGAAAAAAAAAAACATTCAATTTATTTTTCCTTACCCCCTTAGATTCCTCTTAGGCCCTCTTGTATAAGGCACATTTTAAATGATACCAAAGCCAATATCAGTTCTTTTTTGAAAACTTGACATTTTAGACTACATTGCTATTTCTTGAACAAGGTGTTCCATCTTCTGGCTCTGTGCATTTTCACCAGCTTTCCCCCACACCTGAAATTCTCTCCCTCCACATTTTCACTTCCTGGATTCCCTGGCTTCCTTAAGTCCCAACTAAAATCCCATTTTCTACAGATCTTTTTGAAGTCTTTTCAAATTTGCTTTAATGCCAATGCCTTCCCTCTGTTGATTACTTCCAAGTTATTGGGATACCTCTTTTTTTTTATTTCAGGGAATTGTATCTGTTCACTCTCTCCCTCCCAATTTGGAAAGTCCTTACTTTCATCCAATTAGAAACAGATTAACTAATTGTATCCTGATTAATTTGTTTCCTTTTAATTAATTGTCCTTACTTGATTGTTTTTTTTTAAGAGGGCAGTTGGGGTTAAGTGACTTGCCCAAAGTCACATGGCTAATAAGTGTGTCAAGAGACTGAGGTCACATTTGAACTCAGGTCCTCCTGATTCCAGGGCTGGTGCTCTATTCACTGCACCACCAAACTGCTACAACTTGATTATTTTTAATGTATAACAAGCTGTCTTTTTTTTATATTCACGGTTCAGCAAAGCTAAAGAAGGATACTGTTCCTGATTTGTTGGGCAGTTGCCATGAATTGCTTAATAAATTAATATGCTCAGAAGCTCGAATTTTTGTTTCTTTAACTACCACATCATCCTGTACATGTTTTGTTTATACATGCACAGGTGACCAGAGCATTGAATCTGAAATTAGGAGGACCTGAGTTCAAATTCTGTCTTGGGCATTTACTAACTGTGAGAACTTAGGCAATGCACTTAAGCTCTGTTTCAGTTTCTACATCTGTAAAATGGAGATAATAAAACCTACTTCTGAGTCATTGTGATTACCAAATGAGATAATATTTTTTTTGCACTCTGCACATCATCATGCTCTATGTAAATGTCATCAATGATGCTGATGATTGTTATGGTGATGTTGTTGTTATTTTAATAGGCTCTCCCCCATTTGACCATGACTTTCCATGAGAACAGGGACTGTCTTCTGCCTTTCTTTGTGTCCTCGGTGTTTAGCGCACTGCCTGGCACATGATAAATGCTTGTTGACTGACGGACATTGCTTTTTTTACCAATAAGTTAAGCACTAACCCATGACCTGAGGGAGTGAAGAAAATATTTTAAAAAATCCAAAGTCAATCAGACAATGAGACTAAAAGAATGGACTATCTAACTTCTCTTTTAAAGTTTCCTTTAATATCCTATGAAAATCTCTTTGAGAGATTTGGAATACATTCTTTTTTTTAGAAAAATATTTATTTAGTTATGGATTAGTAGAAGATGTCAAGGAATACCCTGAGACAAATTCACATATCGTGCAAAACTGGTGGGCCTAATGATATTTTGAAGCTCTTTGCTTTAGAAAACAGAATTCTGCTAGTTAAGACATGGTCCTATATGTCTTCTCAGTTCCAGAGGAGCCTTCTCCACACAACTGTCTAAAAAAAAAAGAGGATGCTTGAAATCCATGCTCTTAGAAATGTGTTATTACTTTAATAAAATGATTTTAAAGTTTAACATAGGATAAATATTTTAATTATTCATTCTAAATTGGAATCCCATAGACTTAAGTTGTGTAAACCTTCTAATATGTTCTTTGGCCCTGATTTCTGGCTTAATAGCACACCTGAGGCATGTTACTGGCTTTCCATGACACATATAATACCCCAGAGTGTCTTGATTTCTTGCACAATTATACACTTCTAAGCAAATACAAAATTGGAATGCTTAAATAACATGCTATGCTCTCTGATGTCAGACATAAGTTGAATCAGCAGATGCTAGTTACTATAGGTGAATATGTACAGGTTTCACAGTTTTTGAGGGTATACCTACGTATATGACCTCTCCTCTCCTATGAGGACTTGGATTAACTCCTTTATGCTAGTGAGACCTCCAAGCTGAAATATTTTTGTAAAAGTCTCTTTGTAGGACTGACTTTGAGGATAGTTCATAAGCTTAGGGACAGAGAAGAGAGTGAGACAGTCTCTAAGCACTGTCTGCTTCAAGCATGGCATCAGTGCTAATGTTTTCTATGCTTTGGTGCTACACATGTAGTTTAGGGCTTGTTAAGTCGAATGTGTGATGCTGACTTATCCATAAAATTCTCAGTGGTTTTTGATTGATTACCTTAGTTAGGGTATCGTGGCTGGTTGTTCTCATTGTCTGATCTAACTGACTTTTGGAAGTATTTTGCACATACTTAGATAATATAATTATTTCCTCTTAGATATTCCTATCAAAAAGGCATCCAACCGAAACTCCTGAAATTTTCCTTCCTTTATGGTGTTATAGGCAGTTTGTTCTATATAAGGAGTTTGAGCCTGTTGGTTGAGAAATGTTATGTTAGAAAGAATTTGATATGGGATTGGAAGGACTGACTTTGAATCTCAGCCCTGCCACCTACTGTATGAAGTTAGGGAAATAACTCATACCCTTCAAGAATTAGTTTCCTATTCTGCAGAATGGGAGGTAATATTTTTACTACAATAAGGCAGTGTGGCATAATGGTGATCTGGCTTCAGGGCTGAGAAGATCTGGGTCCAAGTTATATATCTGATACATAGATATTCTGATCATTAAGAAGCCTATTTCCAGATGAAAAAACAGACTCGACAGAGAGAGGATGTGATTTTCTTCAAATCACACATCTGCTAAGAGTTAGATCCTGGATTCAAATCCAATTCTTTCCCATTACCTCATAGCCAACATTCTAATCCCCCTGACACACACCCTGCTGCAATATTATTGATATTCTACTCAATGATGACATATATGTTATATATATGTACCCACATACATATATACATACACATGTACATATATATTTATAAAGCACTTTGCAAACCAAAGTTAAAATTCATCTTAGCCCATGTGTGTGTATTTTAATGTTGATTTTAACAATAATTGCTAGAATTTACATAGCACTATAAGATTTTTGAAGCACTTTACAAATATCTTATTTGATCCTCAACAACCCTGAAGACTTTTCTTGACTCTAAAGCTAGCACTCTGTTCACTGCATCACCTGACTGACATGTGGCTGTTTTATTTTTGTTTGGGGATCATCTGACAACTTTTTATGAAAGGCACAATTACATAATTGTGATAAGTGTTTCTCAAATACTCAAATAACTGTAAGACCTCAATTATGTGGTTATTTCCTCAAAAGATAGATCAACCAGTCATCAAGCTTTTGTTAAGTACTTAGAGGGCTTATGGTATAGTGAACAGGACACTGGATTTAGAGTCAGTAAGATCTGGATTGATGGGGTGGCTAGGTGGCACAGTGAATAGAGCACCAGCCCTGATGTCAGGAGGACCTGAGTTCAAATTTTACCTCAGACACTTAACACTTACTAGCCATGTGACCTTTGGCAAGTCACTTAATCCCAATTGTTCAGCTTTCCCCCCTCCAAAAAAGAAAGCAAAAAAAAAATTATCTGGATTGAAATCCTGGCTCAGACATTAGCTGAGTTGTATGGAGTAAAATACTTACTTTCCCTGTGCCTGTTTCCTCATCTATAAATTGAGGGATGACATCTAAAATCTCTCTTAACTCTAAAACTATTAGCCTCTGACCCTATGTGCTAGCCTAGGAATTGATGTACAAAAACAATACCATTTGTCCCCTCAAAGGAGCCCATCCTTGCCTACTTATCTCGTATATCAATATCTCTAAAAGGCAATAGACTGGTCATGTGGTGAGAGCAAGGGATAATCAATGGTTTGCCCACGTCCTTAATTAATATTCTCATTATGTCAAGAGAAATTGAGGAAAGCTCCCAGCATGTAGGGGATATAACCTATAGCAGAATTATGGGTGGGCATGAACAATAGTCACCCATGAATTCTTAGAAGTGAAAAAAAAATAAAAGAATGAATGGAGGTTTGGTAAAAAGTGAGTGCAAAACTCTTAGTCCAAGACCAGAAGGTTCTTGCAAAGCAGTTCAATTTTTGTTCATTTCACAGCTTTAGATTTTTTTTTGGTTCTGTTTAGGCTAAGACAAAAATAACATTGATTCATAGTGATGATAATCAAAGGATTACATGAAGTTTCTAGCTATAGAAATAATCTGACATTTCTTCCCTTACCATCCTTGTTTTCCTACAAGCCTACCTGGAGTTTCTGAATCAGGCAGCCTTTTTATTTCAGCACCACACTTAATGAAGCATCCTCTTCAGGCAGTTTGAATCATTTGCCAATTCATTTCCTGTACATGAGGCATGGAGAGTGTTTCAGTCTTTGTGCAACATAGCTGTTTGAACCATTTAGCTGGAGTTTCATTTTGTCTAGGTTGATGACTGTAGTTCTAGTTCCTACAAGTGTGAGACATTATTAAAAAAATTAAGAACTAGTTTCAGTAGCTCCCTGAAGAAAATGGAGGCTGGGAACTTTTAAAATAGAATTATAATGGCAAAATATTCAAAAATTAACCAAATGGAAATCACCCCGTTTCATATTTATAGCTTCAAGAGTAGTTAATAATGTAGTTCCCAAGAAAGCTGAGAATCACATTCAAGTCTCACTGAGGATGAGGCTGACTAAAGGAGACCAGCAAAGGAGTAACCCTTAATGGTTTAAGATTTTATAATTCATCTAAGATTACATTATCACCAATGTGATGAAAAGTATGATTATCATTACTACCGTCACTGCTAGTTATTGTTATAATCATTGTTACAACCTGTCTGAATTGTGAATAAAAGAGGGGGAGGAATGAAACACAAAGGAAGTTTATTTTTTGAAGATTTAAGTACTTGCTGATACTTGCACTCCAATTCTTGTGAAGAATTATAGTAACCAGAAAGAGAATATTGTGGCAAGCTTTTGGATAAAGATGAGGGGAAATGAGGGGAAAATAGAAGTTATATTGTCATTGGGGTATATTATATATAAACCACCCCCTCAGAAGGTGGAACTGGATGAAGAATAAGAAAAAGATTGAAAATCTCAAATGAAGGCCTGATATTAAAGTAACAAGAGAGTCTTCAACTGCCCGGGTAGTTGCTCAATGTCTCTCTCCGATAAGAGCAAAATAGTCAATAAATATTTGACCTACCTAATGATAATTTCATCCTTCACAAGATGAAGGAAGCAGCAAACGGAGCTATGATTCTGGACCTGTTTCTGACCAAGGAAAATTTGATTACTGTAGTAAAAATGAAGGCAACCTTAGATAGCAGTAATCAATGAGGTTATGGTGGAGAAATAGAGGAAACTGAGTAATAGTCTAACATGGAGGGTTGATTTTGGAAGCCCAGATTCCAGGGATTCAGAGAAATAATGAATAAAATTCAAATGATTAACGTTCTGGAAAGAATGTTTTCTCAAGATTAATGAGAAGCTCTCAAGAATGAAATTCTGAAGACACAGGCAGAAATTATTTGGATGAGGAGGAAAATGGTGAGTTACCTAAGATCTATGTTTTTACACAGTGAAGACAACAATTAATCCTGGCTTTGTCGTTTACTACTCATGTGCGCTTGGATAAATCACTTACTTTCTTGGGCCTCAGTTTCCTTATCTGTAAAGTGATTCATTTGGGCTAGATTACAAGGCCCATTCCAGACTACATCTGGAGTAGATTTACTTCTGTTTGCCACATTGTAAGATGTATATAGACAAACTGGAGGTTATTCTGAAAAAAGATGCTGAAGTTGGTAAAAGGCCTTGATAACAAGACACATTGATAACAAGTTGAAGGAACTAGGGATGTTTAAATTTAATGAGGGAATTTGAAAGGGATCAGGTATAATAGCTTTCTTTACGTATTAGAAGGGACAATGTGTTGAAGAAAGGACTATTTGTCCTCAAAAGGCAGAAGCCTTGGAAATTAGAACCACTTCTTGACATACCACCATCCCCTTTTGATCAGAAGTTGAATGATACCTTGTCAAGTGGCTGAGTTCTAGAGAGAATTCTTATTCAGTAATGAATTGAACTAGTGTGAATTGGTCTCAAACTGCAATAGAAACAGGGTCTTCCAATCCACACACACACACGTATATACATGCATACATATATATCCTTACAGGCTGCATATTGACTTAGTTTTTTAAATGGAATGTTTTCTATGTTTTATTTTATTTTTATTTATTTTGTTAAATGTTTCCCAATTAAATTTTAAACTAAATGCTCAGGTTGCATTCAGAAATGTGGACCACATGCTGTCTGCCAGCTGCGTGTTTGGACTGGGGACTCTTCTATCTTTAGGGTCCTGTGATTTTGTCTTAGATTGTAAACAGCAGTGTTTAGTGTTACTGATGATGAAAATACAATTGAAGAGAATGAAAGGACATTATTATCTTATGGAAAATCAATGAAAAACACTTACAGAGAAGATTTGGAAAGAACCCTTTGCATGTTTTCAGAAAATGGTGAATTTTTGTAGTAAATCAGGTGATAGTAAACAACAAGTAATCAGTGTGTTGTGCAATGAACCCTGAAGAAGGAAAGTAGAGAAGTCCTGACAGTTGATACCGACGTTATGTAGACTTGGAGGGGGAGGTGCTATAATTTTAAATACTATAAATTAGCTCTTTGCATCCTCTGATGATATGTTTTTGTGTTCCCTTTCTGGAAGTTGCCAAATTTATTTCCATTCTAGAAGTTCCATATCACATTGTATTTTAATGGTGAGGCTATTGGACCCACTATTTCATACATACAGGGAAACTCATAGTGTGGAGTCCCCTTCCACTAAGGTAGATTCTCAATTCACCTACAAGTCAGGGTCTTAGAGAGTTGACTGGGTGTAATGGTAATGGGGATTTGAAGATCTTCCCTGCCCTTTCTATTGGCAAACAAACATGTACTTAGCACCTTGATTCAGTTCATGATTGTATCAAGTATTAAGATCCAGAACTTGTGAATCCCACAGTGGGAGGAAGTTGCTTATGTAACAGGAAGAGTGGAACAGGGAAGAGCTAATATAATATATAAGGAAAAGCCCAAGCTAGGGAGCCAGAATTGCTGAGAGAGAGAACTGCTAGGATCCTGAGAACTTCTGAGAACTGCTACAAATTGAGAACAGAATTGATAACAGAACTTGTGATGGCAGAACAGAGAAGAGAGAACTGAGAACTGAGAAGAGAATTGAGAAGAACTGAGAAATGAGAAGAGAGGAGAACTGGGAGGAAGCATGGCTGTTGTGCCAGTATTTTGCCTGTCTGTTTTGATGTTACTTTGTCAGATTTGTCAACTGATAGAGGACATTGCTGTTGGTACAGAAGCCCTGGGACCTTACTGCTGGTTCAGAAGACCTGAAAGAGCTGAAAGAGGATTTTCTTGTTGTATGTTTACAGAAATTCTGGAGGAGGGTCTTACTGATGTTTTCAGAGGTCCTGGGACTATACTGATGATTTGTGTTCATTCCTCAGACCTTGTTTTGGATCTATTTTGATTTCACAGACAGAAAGTGAATTGATGAGGATGCCGGCAATGTTATGAATGTTATTGTGGCTTTGTTAAGCTTTGTCTTCTCCAGAACAGAAACTGTGAAGGCCTTGAGGTGAACTAGACACTGTGAGCTTCAATATGGAACAGGAACTGCACAAGGAGCTGGACAAGGAACTGAGAGCTCTCTGCCTTTGAACTCAGGTGACAGTTGGGTAGATTTGGGCAGGGGCTGGGACCATGGAAGCTGAGAGCCTGCCTCCAGTCAAGAAGAAAGACCTCTCCTTGGGTATTTAATGCAAACTGAGAAGATCTGTGGCCTAGGGGTGGAGAACTTTGACCTTTACATTTAGATGATTGAGTTAAGGACTTCTTCAATTAAGAAGAAAGAAGACTTTTTATTGTAGAGATTAAGACAATGTGACCTAGAGGTGGAGAACCTTGACCTTTGTATTTTGTGTCCCTTAAGGAAGCAAGCCTCCTTCAAGATGATTAAATTAAGGACTTACCAAATGATTGAATTACTAAATGATTGTACTTTGTTTAAAACTATGTGGCCACTTTGGTGAAAACTATGTGGCCATTTTAGTGATGTTTGTTATGTCATAACATTGTGAATACTGTAACTTTGATTTCTGTGAATGTTTTACCTTAATTTACTGCTGAATAAATAGAGAGTTCACTATACTGTGTAATCAGAATCTTGAAGCTGTTCACAGCAGCAGTTCTCTGGAAAGCTGCTCGTGCTTGGCTTTATACTGGGACAGTGAGAGATTAAATGACTTGACCATGGTTACACAGCTAGTACCATGTTTCCCCGATAATAAGACATTGTCTTATTAATTTTTTGGACAGAAAAACACCAGAGGGCTTATTTTCAGGGGAGGGCTTATTTTAATGAACATTGACAGCAATTTTAATAAACAGGTAAATGTGAACAAAAAAATGTACCTTTATTCAATAAGCAAATCACTGGGGAAGAACAGGATGATGCGCTCACTGCTGCAGCTCTGATTGGATGCAGCTCGGAGCGCAGCGTGCGTTTCACGGGGGGGGCGGGACAGCACAGGGGATCACCTTCACTACAGTAGCAATCTCAATAGGGCTTATTTTCGGGGGAGGGCTTATTTTAGAGGAATCTTACACAGTAAGGGGAGGGCTTATTTTCGGGATAGGTCTTATTATTGGGGAAACATGGTATTAGAATTCAGACTTGAAAAAACCAGGGGTTCTCGACCACTGGTTTGCCCCTCTATTTACTATGTTATCCTGCCTTTCAGAACATCTTATATAATGTACATCTACTCTGTTTTTGTTTGTTTGTTTTAGAGGCAGTGGAGGTTAAATGACTTGTCCAGGGTCACACAGCTAGTAAATATCTGAGACTGGACTTGAATATTCCCGACTGCAGGGCTGGTACTCTGTCCACTGTGCCACCTAGTTGCCCTACATACATCTACTTAAAAAAAAATTAGAATGTGGAATAGAAATACATTTTACTGTATATAGAATATTAACTCTTAGAGAACTGAAACTGTTTTTTTTTGTATCTCCTGTAGCTAGTTCAGTGTCTTATACATAGAAGATGCTTAATAAATTTTATTAAATGATTGATATGGGATAAGCAAGGCAAACAAAACAATGGATGTATTTCATTCAAAGGGAAATGCCTTGAAAAGAAAACATTGGGTATTCATAAAAATAAGATTTACATTAGATATGTTAGGTATGTGCTGGGAACTTGAAGAATACTCCTTTATTTCATTAGCCAATTAAAAAAAAAGCCACACCAAGAAATTAAAGAATTCTATAAAAATGGACACAATTAACTCCTTCCTTTGTACTCTGACACTGAAAGCCTTTCTCAAAAATGGGTAAGCTTTCATATAGATGCTCACAAGTATATTTATTTGATGATTAAAGGCATTAATTTGTATACAAATTGCTTTGATTATTGAAGTCAACATGCCTTGTTAAGTCTAGCACAAGATGTCAGAGAATCTTCAAAGAACTGTTAGCAAAATGCAGTTATCACCTGTCACCTAGTGAGCTATATCTGGCATGATTGCTGAACATGATAGAGAAGTGTTTGAAGAAATTAAGACAATATCCTGGGATGATTTCTATTAGCTACTATATATTACTTGAGTACAAATACACACACACTCATATACACATATTCCATTTTCAGTTCCCTAGTTGATCTGCTGATATGGAAAAAGGGGAGTCCTATTCGAGTTGTATAAGTTGCTTTCTCAATAGAAAGGGCCCCCAGCTATGTATTTTGTGCACTGTTTGTACATATGCATGCCACAGAAGATTGCAAAGCCTTTGTGATTTCTTCAGGGAGGGAGAATTGTGAAGCACAAAGAGTTTCAAGTATTGGAGGAAAGATTTGAACTTGGGCTTCTTGACTCCAAGCTATGTACTCAGTTTTGTACTGATGTACGATGAATTACTTTTACCTGGAAGTGAAGGTGACATAGATATATGTTCTTTTATACCTTTTATATCTTTTATACCTTTATATACCTTTTGTACCATCATTTAATTTTTTTCTCTTTATTCTTATATTAATTTTGTATCTTCCCCCTAAACCCAGCATAGTATGTCTTTAATAAATATTAGTTCATTTATTGTATCATTTAAATGGTCTCTACAGGTAAAGATACTGTATAGTGCCAAGTTAGTAAAGAAGAAAAAACACAATTATCTGGCTTCACAGATTACAGTGGTTGAATTATCCAGGTAATTACTCATGTCCAGACTTACCTGACTACCTCATGAGGTTTTTGTATTTTATAAACTGTGAAATGCTATATAGATGTGATCTTATTAAATGTAATAGATGTAGTCACATAAGATTTACAAATGATTAAAATAATTCTTATTTGATCTCTACCACAATTTAGTGAGGTAACTGTTGTTATCTCCTCCAAGAGAGTATTGTTATCTCCTCCAAGAGATATCAATTGCTCAAGATCATACAACAAGTAAATGTCTGAGGTGGGATTTGAACCTAGGTCCTCCTCCAAAAAGGATGGCTAGGTGGCTTAGTGGACAGAACACTGGGCTTGGACTCAGGAATCTTCCTGAATCCAAATCTAGTTTCAGACTTCTATTTATTGTATGGCTCTGGACAAGTCACTTAACCCTGTTTACCTCAGTAAAAAAAATTTGTAAAGTGAGCTGGAGAAGGAAATGGCAGACTACTTTAGTATCTTTGACAAGAAAATGGGGTCATGAAGAATCAGATACGACTGAAAGACTGAACAAACCTCCTCTAAATCCAGTGCTTTGTTCAGTACACACACACACACACACACACACACACAGCATCTGAATTAGTGAAGCACAGAATAATGCTCCCTGATTTAAGAAACAAGTGCCATTAGTTAAGCCAGTCAGAGCCTTGTACTAAGATGATGGTCATACATTTAAGGCCCACATAAGACAGTGTATCTTAATTTGCCATGCTCTAGACTTATCCTTGTTACTTAGAAATACATAGTTAGTCAGTCCAAAGGATATTCTAGGTGAGTGTTAATGGAGTAATGCTAACCTGTCACTACTTCTGTGAAAACGACTTAAAGTACTCAAGTCTTAATGATGGAAGGTCAGTCATGTGATATTCATATAGAAGGTGAGTATATAGTTAAAAATTACTTGGAGAATGTATTTAGGAACCAAGCAAATCTGTGATGTTTGTTTTCTTCTTTGTTTCTCCTATTAAATATAGTTTTGTGCAATAACTCCCCAAATAGTTATAAACTGTTGCATGCATTTGATTTTTTAAAAAGCTATATGATTAAATACAACAGAAAATGAGAACATCTCTAATTGACCTTTGTACTTGCTATTTCTGATTTTGTTTCTATTGGCCATCTCATTAGGAAGGATGATAACAAAGCAATTAACTTGCATTTCAAACTAATTTCTTATCACAGTTATTTAAACTGAATATTTGAAACAAAAGAATACAAAAAAAATATAACTAAGCTGCTTTATTAGTGAGTATGCCAAAAGGTAGCCTAAATGTCATACACCTAAAGCCAATTACAATATTATATAAAACAGAACAAGTCTTTTATTTAATATTCACCATCATGGTCAGCAATAAACTTTTATTTGGAAATTTGTTATATATAGGACTCTGGAAATATGAAATATTAGAACAAATTCCATCTGTCAAGTAGCTTGCAATTGCAAGGAAATTTTTTTAATATTCGTTCTTTATCATAAACATCTATGCACATATAAACACATATAAATATTTATTTTTAGATAATATTTTCTTTACACCCAATTGCATGTAAAAGTAATTTTTAACATTTGTCAGTTTATTAAAAAAACATTTTGAGTTCCAAATCATATCCCTCCCTCCTTGAGACAGTAAGAATTCTTATATGTTTTATACATGTGCATCATGTAAAGCATTTCTACATCAATCAATAAATATATATGTACAAGACATACATACTACATGCACATATATGTGTATACATATACATACACATATACTTACACACACACACTTTTTTTTTCTGTGATTACTATCAAAGACATAGCCACTCTTCCAGTCTCCCAAGTTTTTAACCCCATTGTTACCCTCAACTCTTCATTCTCCCTCACCCCTCCATATCTAATCAATTGCCATATGTTGACATTTCTATCTCCATAATATCACATACATCTTCCCTCTCCTAACCCTGCAACCCAACTTAGTTTAAATACTCATCTTTTGCCTAGATTAATGCTGTGGCTTCCCAAGTGATTTTCCTGTCTCAAAGTCTTTTGCTATTCTAGCTGATTCTTCACACTGGCATTTTGACAAACTAATTTTCCATATGCTCAGAAATGACCATGTCATTTTGCGATCACTAAATGGCAGTAATGATTTTTTTAAAAAGGACTCTTAAAGACTGTTTCCCAAGTCATAAAAGAGTTGCAATATGCAATGTTTCCTTCAAAGGGAAGTTTACAAAAATAAAACCAGAAATACTTTTTTCCTGTAAGCAATCTCGTTTTTAACTAGAATTTGCAACTGTGATATTGCTTCAATAGACAGACCATCATTTTCAGCTTAGAAATCTATTTGCTGTATAGAGGTCCTTGTCAGAAAGGAGTTTGATCTTCCCATGATGTCTGTGGTCTGTAGGAAATTGTTGCAGTAGGAGACATTAGAATCTGGGGGTTGTGGAAACATGATCTGGCCTTTTATTTTTCAGTAGGTCTACATGACAAGGAATTGGTCTAAGTCTACATCAAGTAAACCTACAGAACCAGGAATAAGCTTTATAGAGAGATGGAAGGATATATTGGAAAGAACATTCCACTTAGATTATAGAGAGTTGCATTCAATTTCTGGCTGTCACACTTAATATGTATGACCCTAGGCAAGTCCCTTATCTTCTCTGAGCCTCATATTTTAAAAATTGTGCAATGAGAATAATGATGCATTCAATACTTGCCTTATAAGAATCTTGTAAGGAATGCATTATATAAATCTTATACAAGCTGCTGTAGGGCCTGGCATAATGGATATAATGCTGGGCCTGGAGTCATTAAGATCTTAGTTCAAATCTGATCTCAGGTATGTACTAGTGAGGTGACCCTGTACAAGTCACTTAACCTCTGCCTCAGTTTCCTCAACTATAAAATGGTGATAATAATAGCACCTATTTCACAGGGTTATTGTGAGAATCAAATGAGATATCTGTAAAGTACTTAAAAGGCCTGACACATAGCAGAGACTTTATAAATGCTTCCTCCTTCCCCTCTTCTGTCCCCCTTATAGCACTATACAGAGTGTCCCAAAAGTCTTCATGCAGTTTTCAGCTTTAATAGGTTCAAGCATTAATAACTTAAAACTCCACTAAGAATTTTGGATCATTCTGACTATAAAGTCTATTGTGTATTTAGAGAAAGGGATAGTAGGTAGGCAATCTAAAAGCTAGATTGGTCTATATATAATGTCAAAAGTCATTATACAGGAAGATCTCTCTAGCATGGTGAGTGGAGCCACCATACCAGATTTATGGGATGATAAGGTAAAGACATGTAAATGTATTAAATAGGCCCTGCCTTCAAGGTGTTTATAATGTAATTGGTGGAAAAGTCACATGCACAATTAATGTTGATATAAAGAAGTAGAGAAGTGATTGAGGGAGAAGTTCAGATAATTCACTTTAAGAAGTCCTGTTAGGAAAATCCACTTACTTGATTATAATTATCAGAAGCAACTAAATGGCATAGTGGATAGAGTTCTGGACTTGGAGTTAGGAAATTCCAAGTTCAAATCCTTCCTGTGATACTTACTACATGTATGGCCTGGGAAAGCCATTTAACCTCTCTTGGACTCAATTTTCCTTATCTGTAAAATGGAGAAAAATAATACCTACTGTACAAGTCTGGTTTCATCTAATAGCTGAAAGAACTTTATTCCTTCTTAACTTGATTAATGATGTTGTCTACATGTAATTTACGCCTTTAGTTGATTGATTTATTCAATAGAGGTATCTAGGAATTGTTCTTACCTATTTTATACCTTTGTTTCATTTTATAATAAAAAGAGAATTCTCATCTGATAAAAAGTCTATGTCATAGAATATTATCTTAGTTGCATCTAAGGTTGGACTCTGGAATAGATGCTTCTTGCTTTTTTTCTTTTTCTAGAGGCAATCAGGGTTAAGTGACTTGCCCAAGGACACACAACTAGAAAGTGTTTGAGGCTGGATTTGAACTCAGGTCCTCCTCACTCCAGGGCCTGTGATCCATCCACTGTACCACCTAGCTGCCCTACCTCTTGCATTTTAAAAAAAATATATATTTTTTTCTCTGTGTTTCTCCTCCCCTTCAGAGATATGAGAAATTTTCAAAAGCTCTATTTCCCCCAGGATAACATGTTTGTTTTTTTTTTCTAACCCATGGAGGAGGCAGAATAGTTCAAACTCTGCAGAAGAAGTCATCATGAACAGGAACAATCATTTAATTTATTTTTTTGACTATTACATTTAATTATAAGTGCTCTACCACCTTGATGAAACTCCTTAAGGTTTTCTTGTCTCTGGCCTGATTCTTCATGGAAAGAAAATTTATTTTTGAGAGGCAGTTTAATTATAGTGGGACTTGAGACTTGCCTTTATAAGCTAAGCTTTAAGGCAGAGAGCAGCATGGACACAGCAGGGCAGGCAGAACATAATAATCTGTAGTATTTTCAGGCTTCTTGGAATCTATTTTATCTTATTGGATACTTGATGCTAAAATTTTAATGGCAGAGTACGTTGCTTTGTTGAGCATGTCTTAAAAACTATATATATATATATATATATATATATGTAATGTTTTCATTTTTATGAAAAGAAGTATTCTTCACCAGTCTTGGATTTCAGTTCCCTCCTAATCATATTTTCTCTGCCTTTTGCCTGGCCATTCATCCTGGCAGACAAGACAAGGAGTAAGTAGAAATTTGAGTAGTTGGATTTTTTTTTTCTATCATGCATTTTGATTTTACACATCTTCTCCAAAGCAGTACACTTCCCACTATTTTTTTTGTCTTGCTCCTAACAATAGCTTTAAGAAGTAATTTTTATTGACTCTAGGAAGAGGTTATAACTCTTTGTACCTTTAGCCTTCCTGATAGTATCCTTATAGATGTGAGCTGTACTTCTATTTGTTTTCTCTGTGGAGTGTACCTGATTCCATTTCAAAATCTGGATTTACCAGAGAGCTGCTTGTGCATACATATTAATTTTTTCCTCATTGTTATGCTTTGTGATTGAATAGTCTGAAATTAATATTCAGAGACTCCAATTCTTCCTGAGCTATATTATACTTTAACATCACCTAGGCTGTTAGGCTGGCCAGTGTCAAAATACAGATGTGTATCAAACATATATCCAGGTTTCCTATGGCTCCAGTATAGCTTTCAGGAACTAGGATCCTCACTGTGCTACAAAGAACATAAGAGGAGTGTTTCAAGATTACCTAAGTAACACAATAGGAGGAGGGAGTAATTCAGAATTCTAGGAATTAAGGCAGTGTGGGTGAGCTCAGAATAAGACACTCAGAAAGTCATCACAGAATACTTTCTTCCTCAGCAAGTAACACAACTAGGAAGGCATATAAAGACAAGAAAGAGGAAAAAAAGGCAAGAGGAATTAAGAAATATTTCTTCATAATATCATATTACCGCAAGCACCTTACATTGGAAGAAAAATCATATTCCTTTCTTCCTCTTTTTTTTTAAACAAAATGAAAGATTAGGGGACATATTTGAAATTTTGAGAAAAGAGGGATATTGAAAATTATACTTGACCAAGAGTTGTGGACATTGATTTTTCTAGATTATGTATGGGGCTGGAGAATGGAAGACATATTCTTTTCTTTTTACTGTATTGTCTTATGTACTCAAGGATTATTCAGGATAGATCCTTATGTTAAATGTGAAAGGGTTTAGGTAAGAAGAAACTTAATGTAAGTTTTTTAGGTGTACAAATACCATTGTGCAAGTGTAGGGACAATGAGTTCAAGAGTAATTCATACTTCAGAGTCTCTTGTAAACGAGATTGTCATAGAAGAGTTCTTTAGGATTACTTTCTGATGGGGGTGTATTGTGTTTGAAAATTATAGTAAACTGAGAGGCAATGACCTGAGCATGATCAATTGATTAGGCTAGCAGCAACTAATAAATTGGGTCTGTGGCCTTTCAATAACTAAAGACCCTGAGGTGGGACTTGCTAGCTTTCATATAGGTTTTGGAACTACAAGAAGACAAAGAATAGAGTTGGGTGGGTGGGTGAGAAACAATGTGATTGGTTACAGGTTAGGCAGCATCATGGGAATGGGGACAACATGATTGATTACATCAAGGAAAAGAAGGTCTGTACCCATATGGGGTTAGTAACCACCCTTCTCTATAAATTAAGGAATGTTAATTGTTTTATGAAACCCATCCTTATTTTATAATCTTGACTTGGGGATCAAGATGACCAGATTTAATGTCTCCATGGAAGATATTAAAAAAAACCCTTCCCCCAATTGTACAAGATCAGGCAAGGACAGACTGACATATCTTTTGGGGATGGTACCCCATTAACTGTTGAGGTTTAAAGGTAACAAGCAGATATCCTAGAAGTATCACAGGGGCTACCTCTATGGGAAATGACAACTTTTCTTTTAATTATAATTTTAAACTAACTCAGAAAGCAGAATTATCCAGAAGTAACCTTCAATGTCATCTAATTTGACCTCCTCATTTTATATTTGAGGAAACTGAACTCTAAAGGTATTAAGGGAGATCAAGGCTGCATAGAGAGTAAGCATCAGAAAATTTTACCCAAGATCCTCTGACTATAACTTCAGCACCATTAAGTACATCACACTGCCTTCCATATTTCCAATTCATCCACAATCCAACCACTATTCTATCGTGGTGATATTTCAAGCAGTGTGAGGAAAGAAATATTTCCAACAGAGAAAACTACCATTTTCTTTCCCTTCTCCTTCCTTCCCTCAGTGGAGTAGACTGTTTGCTATGATGATATAATTTGCCCCCAACTCAAAATATTGCACCAGAAAATTTGAGAATTGTAAATTGAAGACATCAAACACTTTCCGATTAAATCAAGTCTATTACTTAAGAGGTTGTGATATTTGTAGTAAAGATGTCAATCTTGACAAAGTACTGAGGTCCCATGGCCCCCATGTAACCATCTCAGATTATTGTGACTACAAGTGATCTCTCTCTGCAGTTCTTATTGAATTTACCTTGTACCCTCTTCTGCACTGAATGTCTAATTTGTATTTGATTCATTTGTGAGCATCTCAGATATTAGTCTATAAGCTTTTTGAGGGCAGGGGATTCTGTGATTCAGATCCAGTTCTCAGTACTAACTAGGAGGTGGCACAATCCCTGGAAATAACCAGTGTTAATTAATAATCACCTGATGATTTTTCTTGAATGCAACCTAGACTTTTGATAAAGAATTTATTATTTGCTCACTGTTTGCTAGGCTCTATGCTAAATTCCAGAGAAACAAATATAAGCAAGTCCCTAACTGAAGAGATGTAGTTGAAGAGTTGATTTCTTCATTCAATATATTTAATTTAGCACCAAGAAAAGCAACTACAGTATGCAAGGCACTGTGCTTGAAGCAGGGAATATAAAGATCGAACATGACACCCTTATGATATAATGCAAAGAAGACTAGCTTTGGAGTCACAAGACCTTATTTCAAATGCTGTGCTATTAATTGCTCGTGTGACCTTGAGAAAGTCACTTCTTATCTCTTATCTCTTGTGTTGCCTTATTAGTAAAATTGGGAGGAGACTAATTGGATTCTGACGTATGTATGTATATGCACATTTATTTAGGGGGAGTGGGAGACAATAAGATACATCATTTCCATGATGTACCAGTTCAGTAAAGACAATGATCAATAGAGAAAAGACTCAGATAAAATGCCCTTGGAAGATTTGAGGAAAGAAAGGACACTAATAGCTGGGGGAGGGAAGAGAAGGCATAATTAAGGAGGTACCATCTGAGGTGGGCCCTGAAGTATGATAAAGAATCTGGGAGGTTGATCATGGGATCATGGTACTAGAAATTTTGGAGACCACTCATTTTATTAGAAACTGATGCTAAAGAATGTTAAATGACTTGTCCAAAGTACATGACATGCCAGGTTAAATTTGAAATATTTGGGAAGTAAATTTCATAGAAGGCTAACAATTTGTGATCATCATTTTCCCCCTACAGAATGACTGCTTACATTACACACACACGTATATATTTGCTATTCAAATTCTTCATTTTTCCTAACTTCATTAATTTACAGTGAACTGATTTTTTATATATATTTTTTTTTTAAAGAAGAGACAGGCTTCAGTAAAGCTTTCATTTCACCCTGATGAGTCCACATGTTTCATTTGGGAAAGTTATCATATATGTGCATCTTGGCAGATTTCTCTCCCTCAGTCAGCAGTCTATTGTCTATTAACAGCTCTTCTCTCAGCTCTAATTATTGTTAATATAATTGGTAGAGGGGAAAAATGGTCCGGGTGGGTGTTATCTCTTTGTAGCTGAGCCTCTGAACAAAGATGTAAGGGGAGCGTTTAGGGAGCATTCTTTTTCTGCTTTGAAAATCGGAATTTATGTATATATGTATATATACACATGCATGCATATGTTTGTATTATGTGTATATGTATATATACACGTATGTATACATACACATGTGTGTACATATACATACATATAGCTACCCATTTTGTATATTGGTTTAGATTTATACTTGAAAAATATATCAGAATTCAATGATCCCATCCTTCTTCCCAGTTTTACTAATGAGATAATGGAAGAGATAAGAGATAAAAAGTGACTTTCCCAAAGTCACTAAAATATTCATATTGATAAGACACACATACATCTATATATATATTTGCATGTATATCTATATAAATTTGGAGGAGGGAGAAGTTCCTCAGGAAAATTACTTTTGGATCTCATATGCAAGATAAGATACATTTATTCCTCAATTTTTGCATTGTAGAGTTCTTGAGCTTTGTATATACTTTGGGCTAATACTGTGATTCAGATCAGTGATCCATATTATGAATTTGTCTCAAATTCTGAAAGTACTGAGATAGCATGTAGGACGTGGTTAATATTTCTAGGTTAAAAATTTTTAAATTGGTATTTTCTAGGTTAAAAATTTTTTTTCATTGCATAGTAGGTTTTGATGGGATATAGCTCCAAATTACATACATTCCTCTTGCTTTAGGAATCATTAACTTCCATATACAACTTGCATTGGTGCCCATGATCACTGATTTGTCATGAAGATAAAGGGTGACTAGAAGGAAAGGATTCTAAAAAGTCAAAGGTCGTAGAGCAATGTGAGGATGAAATATGTTCTGCTCTTTCTTTTGGTCTGAGTTAAAACTGACTGCAATATGTTTTCTTTCTTTACTTTGAGGCCATTTAAACATACACGCATGTATAAAACATACATACTTTATATGTATGTGTGTATATACATACACACATACACACACACACACACACACACACACATATATATATATATATATACACACACACACACCTGCTGAATTGGGTAACAGAACCACATAATTCCAGAGCTGGAAGGACATTCAGGGGTCAACCTCAGGCCAACTTGAACAAAAATATCTTCTATAGTATCCCCAAGTGCCTTCCTCCCCAACCTCTGCTTAAAGTCTGTCACTGAGGGAAAACCTATGCCTTCCCAGAGGCAAACCCTGCCACCTCTGGAGACCTCCAATTGTTAGGAAGCTGGGGTTTTTTGGTTTTATTAAAGAGAGTAAATTGGCCTCTCTCTGTGCAGCCCAAACAAATCAGAAATCCTTTTCTTTTCTTCTGTAATAGAAAGAGCACTGGGTTTGAATTTAGAAGACCTAAATATGATTTTAAATTCCATTTCTTAATAGCTGTTTGACTCTGAGAAAGCAATTTCATCTTTCTGATCTTCAGATTCCTCTTGTACAAAATGAGGCTAATAATACTTAGAGGCAGGGTTGTGTAGTGGTCTGTCATTGGTGTCAAGAATACTTGGGTTCATTCTTGCCTCTGATGCATGTGGCATGTCATAACCTCTTGCCTAGATAATTCTCTGACTATAAATTATAAAGGAATATCTGTGTCCTTATGGGTGGAGGGAGTTTCTACACCAGGAGTTCCATTTTTGACATGAAATCACAGGTCTAAACTAAACACATACACACATCACACTATCATACTCACAGAATTTTTGTGACAATCAACTGAATTCTGTGAGTACTTTATAATCCCACAGCATTCTAGGAATGTCAGCAACTAAAGTGTATCCATTAAGCACTAATGAAAGGTTCTCACATGTTCTCTTCTAAGTGAAATCATATTCCTGCCTGTGCTGATAGTCTTTGCTGGTTGTTTAAATAGAGGTACATAAACTTCTTTATTAATCCTTTCCCTGTTGGATTCTTGCCTACTCTGTGATAAGTGGACCACTGTGTCTCTCACTTTTCAAAATCAATAGGGGAAAAAAAAGCAGCCGTGGCTTTGCTCTGTGGAGAGTATTACTACACATTAATATTGTTGCCCAGTTAAATAGAAAGCTTAAAGCTCCTAGAGTCTAACTTAAAAAAAAATACAAAACAAGCCCTTAAATAAAGCCATAAAGATATGCTTTTAGTATAAGGGCACTATAATCATTTGAAAATAAGATTCTCATCAAGAGTACCATAGAGTATGTGGGAATTTTGAGACAAACTCTGAATAAAAGGATATTAATCAACCAACAAGCATTTATTAAGTCTTTGGTAATCAAAGAAAGGCAAAAAGCAGAATCCAAAGAATAAAACACATAGCAACAATAACAAAAACAACAACATCAATCCCATCCCTCAGGGGGGAAAAAAGCAAAAGCAACTATGCTTTTAAGGAGCTCACAGTCTTATATGGAACCAACATTCAGACAACTATGTACAAACAAGACCTATACAGGAAAAAGTGGGAGTAGTCTGAGAGAGAAGGCCCTAAGATTAAGAAGGCCAGGAAAAGACTTCTTGTAGAAGGTGAGACTTTCAAGGTAGCCAAGGAAGCCAGATTGGGGAGGTTAGGGAGAAAGTTCTAGGCATAGAGGACAGACAGTGAAAATATTTGAATCTGGATTATCTCCTTATTTCTAGAAGTCTCAGCAATGAGTAAAACATTGAACATTTTGTTAAAAGGTTGATGAATAAATATCTAGAAAAGAAAATGGTAGTCACAAAAAAATGAGACTAGTAGTTTCATTAAGATCTAGTTATGCCATACTAATCTGATTTCATTTTGGGGGATAGTTAACAAATTGATAGGTTAAAGAACTATAGATATTATTTATCCATCATTTGCCTTTAGTAAAAAATTTAATAAAATCTCACATGTTATTGTTGTAGAAAAATGGAGATCTGTGAACTAGAAACTAATATACTTTGGAACAGATAGAATAGCTAGACCCCAAGAAAAACCATCAGTGCTTCAATATTGGCTTGAAAAGGAGGTCTCCTGGGGAGCAACTGATGGATCCATATTTGACCCTGCACAGTTTGGTATTTTTAACAATGATAATGGCATAAATGTCATACTTATCAAGTTTTCAAATGACACAGAACTAGAAGGAATAGATAACATGATGGATAGCAAAGTAAGGATTAACAAAGAACTGTCCAGGATATAACACAGCTGAATCAAATAAGGTGAAATTTTATAGGATAAATAATGTTTTTTGTTTCAAAAGTACAAAATAGGCAAGACAGAATCTTATCTGAAAAAAGAAAGATTGTGGGATTTTAGTGAACTGTAAGAACAATATGCATGAGACAGTAGTATGATATGGCAGCCCCAAATGTAAAGAGATCCTAAGTATTGTATTTAAAAGAGAGGAGGTGATAGTCCCACTATTACTCTGCCCTTGCTAGATCACTTCTGGAGTAGTTCACTCAATTCTGGAAATTACATTTCAGGAAGTCCTTTGAAAAGCTAGGAAGGGTCAAGAGTTCAACAAAGTAGGATGGTGTGAGGGGTTTGGGGTTCATGTCCCATAAGGAATGGTTGAAGAAACTGAAGATGTTTAGCTTGGTGAAAAGAAGATTTAAGGGTGATGATTTCTGTCATCAAAAAGTGCTCACATGTAATAGGGATTAGATTTGTTTGGCTTGTCTCCAGAGAACAGTTAGAAGTAAGGTGGAAAAGTTACAAAGAGGCAACATTAGACTTTATGCAAGGAAAAACTTCTTAACACATAGAGCTGGCCAAAATGATATAGATGATTTGAGTAACCATGTGGACCAAAACATTGCCCAGTGTTTGGAGCGTTCCTCTTAGAGATCTTCAAACAAAGGCGAGATGACCATGTGTTAGGTGCTTTGGAGATGGGGTTTTCTTCAAGTAAGCATAGATAGTTACCGGGATGTCTTCCAACACTGGAATCTGTGATTTTTTTCTTTTAAATTTATTTTTAGTTTACAACATTCAGTTCCACAAGTTTTTTAGTAGCAAAATTTCTCCGCCTTCCTACCATTCCCTCTCACCTCCAAGAAGGTATGCAATCCGACATAGGCTCTACATACACCTTCACAATAAACTTATTTTCACAATAGTCAAGTTGTAAAGAAGAAGTATGACCAAATGGAATGAACCACAAGAGAGAAGAAACAAAACAAAACAAAAAGAGAGCAAGCAGTATGCTCTGATCTGCATTCAGACTCCATAATTCTTTCTCTGGATGAGAATAGTGTTTTCCATCATGAGTCTTTGGCAGTTGTCTTAGAACCTTGCGTTGCTGAGTAGAGCCTAGTCAATCAAAGTTGTCATCACAGATATAATGTGTCTGTAATTGTGTACAATGATCTCCTGGTTCTGCTCCCCTCACTCAGTATCAATTCATATAAGTCTTTCCAAGTTATTATGAAGTCCATCTGCTCCTCATTTCTTATAGTGCAAAAGTATTCCATTATATTAATATAGCACAATGTGTTAGGCATTCTCCAATTGATGAGCATCCCCTTGATTTTCAATAGTTTGCTACCACAGAAAGAACTGCTATAAATATTTTTGTACATAAGGGTCCTTTTTCCACTTGTATGATGTCTTTGGTATACAACCCTAGAAATGATATTGCTGAGTCAAAGAGTACGCACATATTTTTTTTGGCTTTTTGGAGGGCAGTTGGGGTTAAGTGACTTGCCTAAGGTCACATGGCTAGTTTTTGTGTTAAGTGTCTGAGGTCGGATTTGAACTCAAGTCCTCCTTACTCCAGGGCTGGTGCTCTATTCACTGTGCCACTTAGCTGCCTCCTATGCACATTTGTATAGCCTTTTGGGCATAGTTCCAAATTGCTCTCCAGTATGGTTGGATCAGTTCACAACTCCACTAAAAATGCATTAGTGTTCCCATTTTCCCACATCTTTTCCAGCATTTATAATCTTCCTGTTTTGTCATGTTAGCCAATCTGATAGGTGAGATATACCTAAGAGTTGTTTTGATTTGCATTTCTCTAATGAATAGTGATTTAGAGCATTTTTTCATATGCTTATATATATTTTTAATTTCTTCCTCTGAAAACTGCCTGTTCATATCCTTTGACCATTTATCAGTCAGGGAATGACTTGTATTCTTATAAATTTGACTCTGATCTCTGTATATTTTAGAAATGAGGCCTTTATCAGAAACACTGGCTTTAAAAATTCTTTCCCAATTTTCTGCTTCCCTTCTAATCTTGGTTGAAGTAGCTTTGTTTGTACAAAGACTTCAATTTAATGTAATCAATATTATCCATTTTACATTTTATAATGCTTGGTCATAAATTCTTCCCTTCTCCATAAATTTGACAGGTAAACTATTCCTTGATCTCCCAGATCGCTTATAGTATCAGCCTTTATATCTAAATCATTAACCCATTTTGACTTTATTTTGGTATATGTTGTAAGATATTGGCCTATGCCCAGTTTCTGCCATACTATTTTCCAGTTTTCCCAGCATTTTTTTTTCAAATAATGAGTTCTTATCCCAGAAGTTGGAGTCTCCAGGTTTATCAAACAGTGCACTACTATAGTCATGGACTACTGTGTCTGGTGTACCTAATCTATTCTACTGATCCACTACTCTATTCCTTAGCCAGTACCAAGTAGTTTTGGTAACTGCTCCTTTATGACAGTTAAACTCCGGTATGTCTAGGCCACCTCCCCTAGCATTTCTTTTCATTAATTCCCTTGATATTCTGGACCTTTTGTTCATCCAGATGAAATTTGTCATTATTTTTTTCTTGCTCTTTAGATGATGTTTTTGTAGCTTGATTGGTACGGCACTAAATAGGTAAATTAATTTAGGTAAAATTGTCATTTTTTATTATTTTAACTCAGCCTAACCACAAGCAACTGATGTTTTTCCAGTTATTTAGATCTGACTTTATTTGTGTGAAAAGTGTTTTGTAATTGTGTTTGTTTTGGCAGGTAGACTCCCAAATATTTCACAGTACTCTACAGTATTCTACAGTAACTTTATGCAGTTTTTCTTTCTATTTCTTGCTCTTGGGATTCATTAGAAGTATGTAGGAATGGTGAGGATTTATGTGGGTTTATTTTATATCCTGCAACTTTGCTAAAGTTATTTATTATTTCAAGTAGTTTTTTACTTGATTCTCTAAGTATATCATCATAACATATGCAGAGTCATAACTTAGGCTCTTCTTTGCCTATTCTAATTACTTCCATTTATTTTTTTTTTCTTTTATTGCTAAAGCTAACATTTCTAGTACCAAATTGAATAACAGGGGTGATAGTGGACATCCTTGTTTCATCCCCGATCTTATTGGAAATGCTTCTAGCTTATCCCCTTTACATATAATACTTAATGAATGGTTTTAGATAGATGCTACTTATTATTTTAAGGAAGACTTCATTTATTCCTATACATTCTAGCATTTTTAATAGGAATGGGTGTTGTATTTTGTCAAAAGTCTTTTCTGCATCTATTGAGAAAATCATATGGTTTCTATTAGTTTTGTTGTTGATAAGATTGATTATGCTGACAGTTTTCCTAATATGGAACCAGCCTTGCATTCCTGTAATAAATCTTACCTGGTCAAAGTGGAGTATTCTCATGATAAGCTTCTATAATAATTTTGCTAACATTTTATTTAAAATTTCTGCATCTGTATTCACTAAGGAAATTGGTCTATAATTTTCTTTCTGTTTTGTCTCTTCCCGATTTAGGTATCAGTATCATATTTGTATCATAAAAAGAATTTGGTAGCAGTGCTTCCTCATCAATTTTCCCAAATAGTCTATATAGTATTGGAATTAATCATTCTTTAAATGTTTGCTAGAATTTGCTTGTAAATCCCTCTGGCCCTGGAGATTTTTTTTTTCCCTAGGGAGTTCATTGATGGCTGTTCATATTCTTCTTTGAGATAGGGTTATTTAAGTATTTTACTCCCTCTTCTGTTAATCTGGACAATGCATATTTTTGTAAATATTCATCTATTTCACTAAGATTGTCAAATTTATGAGCATACAATTGGGTGAAATAATTCCTAATTATTGTTTTTATTTCCTCTTCATTGGATGTGAATTCATTCTTTTTATTTTTGATACTGGTAAAATCTGTGAATTTTTAATTCAGCAGGATCAGTCTTTTTAGTAGTCTATTGAGTAGGTGTGGAATTTGTCTGCACCTGAGGTACACAGGTTCTTCAAAAGTGACAAACATTTCCTGGTAGGTATAGGCACAGGTTTCCAATAATTGAGAGTCAGCTTAGGTTTTGGCTTGAGTGAATTAGGATATGTATTTCAAATACTTATGTGCTATAATTTCCTCATATTTCAACTCATCTTTCTTTATTAGGAACTTATTCGGCATTTTTATTGTGGATATCCATCATGTAGCATAAAGACTGGGCTAAATGTGACCCACATGACTTTAGGGTACAGTTGTTTGAGATTTCTAGCAAAAAACAAGTGTTAAATTTTAAGCTGATAACCAATTGCATGGAATCAGAGCTAAGACTGACTCTGAGTGACACACCCTCTTATTCTTAAGAACAATCCATTAATTTAAATATCAGTATTATTATTGTCTGAATTAAAATTGATTTTTGATCTCTTTACTTATTGTTGAAGAAATTTGGTTAAACCCCCCCCCCCCCATGAGAAAAACATGATCAGATGAGCTGGTTTCTAAATCCAATTGCTTCAATTTGTTTTATGACCTTAGGCAAGTCCCTTAACTTATTTGGACCTTAATCCCCTCATTTTTAAAGTGAGCATATTAAGACCTATCCTAATTATCTCACATAGTTGTTTTGAACATCAAAAGGTACAATATAAGTAAAGCGTTTTGGAAAACAAAGTGCTATATAAAGGTAAGCTCCCTGAGGGCAGGGTCCTGTTGTTCTTATTAAACTTGTTATTAGCATGGTCTCCTAACTTTCTCTGCCTTAGGTTTCTCCACTCTCACTTCTTCACTCTCCACTCAGCTGCCTAAGTGATATTCCTAAAGTACAAGTTTGCTGGTGTTACTCCTAAATGCATTTAACTTTAATTTCTTCATTACTTCTGGGGCTAAATATAAACTCCCCCGTTTGACATTTAAAACCCTTCACAATATGACCCTCATTTATTTTTCTTGTCTTACTATAGATAACTCGTGCTAATACTCTATGGTCCAGCCAAACTGTCCTAATGGTTCTTCATGCAACACTCTTATCTTCCTTGTCTGTGCCTTTGCTTTGTTTCAACACTATGCCTGGAATGCATTCCCTCCTTTCCACTGCCTCTCAGAATCCTTCAAGACTCAAGAATCTTTCCATCTTTCCCTCAAGACTCATTTTCTAAATGAAGCCTGTCCTGAACCCCCCAGCTTTTAATACTCCCCCTCCTAAAATTATCTTGTGGGTTTTTACTTTTTTAGCACATATTCTGTATACAATTATATATGTACACATTGTCTCCCCTGAAACTTTATGAGTTCCTTGAGTTAAAGGATTGTTTCATTTTTGTCTATATTCCCAATGTCTAGCATTATTGCTGGAACACAGTAGGTTCTTAGTAAGTAATTATTGATTGATTGATGTTTTCAATTATTTGCAGTGAAAGCATTTTAAATTAAGGAAGTTAAAAGGAGCTAAGAATTTAGTTGAGGTTAAGTGACATTTTAGACATCTGCTCTTAGATATTCTGATGTTCCTATGAGCTTCTCCTCAGTAGCAGGTGTGTCTGGAAACTTTCTGGGGCATTTTGGGAAATGGTAAACATCATTGTTGGTAAAGAAACAGAAAATGGCACTTGATTTTTCAAGGTTTTCTAATACTCATTAATGTCAGGATATATCTCATTCACTGTCTTACCCTTTCATGTTGAAGTGGGCCTTTAAGGTGAGCTCATAGAAAGTAGACTTAGGCATTGCTTATAAAAATACCATGCTGTCTAATGGCAGATGGTGGCAGTGGTGGCCCTCTAGTATGCCAGTTGAAGTAGAGGCCCTGGCTCAATTTCCCTGTGGCAGTGAAGAGAGTCCCATTACTGCTCTGCCAGGTAAATATAGAACAGTCTAAAAAAAGTCACTCTCATTTTCAGTTCAGAGACCACAAGTTTAATTTCCATTTCAGCGTGTGTTGCTTTAATGACTTTGCAAATGGAATGTTGGAAACAAATGAGAACATATTTTAGTTGGTTCATGGCATGTATTTTGCTCCTGAAATAGATATTTGTGGAGTGATCTATCAAGAGACTGAAAAAAAATGCTAATACTGTTGTGCAATGTAATTATCTCAAAGTCCATAAAAAATACATGTAAATGATTGAATAAACCAGGTGGTTGACATAGAAATTAAAAGAAAATATTTCACATTCCCTCAGACTCTCTTGTGTTAACATGGGAAAAACTTGGAATCCACTCCAGAAGACATCTGTTTGGTAGGTGGGAGTAGGAGTGACTTACTAGAAACACAGCCGACTTTTTCACGTAAGCCCTACTATTTTGGTGGCAAATTGGTGTTCTGACTCCAAGAAGCTAAATTCCATCTCTAAATGCTATGCAGACCCACTTCTTGTCAGTTATCAATTAAATTTCATAGTATTTTTCTAATTAAGTTTCCTTGCCTCTTGTAAAATATGCCTAATTAGTAACAATTCACATAACCCACATTTCAGAAAGAAAAAAAAACTTAATTATGTTTTAATTGGTAGATTTTCTTTCATACTTTGCATTTTTCATTACTTGTTTTATGTACATACATGGAGAGAGCATGGAAAACATACACATGTAAATGTTCTAGAAACATTCATATCAAGCCAAGCAGGTGCCAGCTCCTGTATTTTTTTTTTTTGGAGACTGAGTTTCCCTGTTTAATCCAGACTAGAAGTGCAGTGGCCATTCATGGATCCAGTTCCAATATTATAGGTCTAAAAAACTTTGACTTCTGTTTCTGATTAGGACACCTGTCTATGGGGAGCTTGAGAACTTGCTGCTTCTGAGGGTGCACTATTTTGCCACCAGACTTACTGAAGATACTCAGTAGATTTGAGCCCTACTTAAGCTGAGAACCCCTGAACCCAACCAATGCACTGGCTTCAGTCTCCCCAGAAGCAGCAACTGTAACTACACTACCATGCCAGGTCCCTGTCCTCTCTAAAGGAGAATAAATTCCCTCTCCTTCCTCAACATTCCTTATGTACATTTATCTTTATATCTATGACATCCCTCCAAGACAATGTTAGCCAGCCCTTTAAGGGCCCCCTGCCTCCTTGTATCAGCACCTAATATAGGACTTTGCTTATAATAATAAATAATAATAATGATGATGTAATTCTTATTATGAAGGGGTCAGTACCTGTGATTTCACCGGTATGGAGAACTCTTTCTCACAATGCAAATTACAACCTTTTTTTTTTTTTTTTTTTTTTGCAAATTATCACCTTAAAAAGCTTTTTGGGGAGAATTGAGAGTTTGTTACTTGACAAGCATCACATAACCAGTGTTCCAGAGACAGGACTTGAACCTAGGTCTTCCTGACTCAGAAACCAGTTCCCTACCCACTATACCATCCTAACTCTCCCTTTGTGAATAGCAATTACCTAACAACTGTTTGTCGCATTACATTAAAAGACTTATAAACTTCTTAAATTATAAAGCTGATTAATCTCCCTCCTAATAAAGTGGCTTATCTCTTATCCTAATTCTAAATGACAGACACAACTCTTCTCCAAAAGGGCAATTCATTTTGTTTAAAAATTAATGAAAGCATGAATAGTCCTTTTATAAAACAGATAAACATTCCCTTTCTCAGGATCCTGACTTTGCTACACCATGTATAAGAAATCATTCATTCAGTCTTATTTTTCCTTATCTTATTGGTGCCATAAGGTAATTTGGAATCATCAGCTGGTGTAAACTGAAAGGATGTTAGAACAGGAAGGGATAGTAGAGCCCATCTAGGCCTACCTCCTCCTATGAGAGGGGAATGAATATTACAGAAAGAAATGAGAGCTTTGAGAAATAGAATGGTGCCCTCAGGGTAACACTAGCAGCCTAACGGAGGAGCTGGGATTAGAACTCAGTTCTCCTGTCTGCCCAGAATGCTGTCAGCGATGTTTTCATTTTGCAACCATGGGAAGAAAATATGATTTCCTTAGCAGAGGGAACACCGCAGGCTTAAACTCCCAATATAGGCAGCGACTCATCTCTGACTTAAGTAAATCCTAGGGAACTGATTGAGACCCATGGAGGTTCAGTGATGTGCCCAACTGGTATCAGAGGAATGATTTGATCCCCGGTCTTCTTGATTACAAATCCAACCTTTTGTGCCATAATCCAAACAGTGTTTATTTTCCCCATTAAATCCTCTAAATTTCTATTTGTATATGCGCTAATTTTAGTTCTTCAGGGGCTTGGGATTTCCTCAGTATGACGACTCCCTCTATCTTTATTTGTGCCCTTATGGGTGGTCTTTACTGTGATTAAACAAGAACAAGAATAACAAAACATTAACCTGTTCCCAGTCTGGATAAAAGCCAGTTTGAACTAGCTAGAGAGATCTTCAGATATCAGAGCTACAATCTATCATATAAATATATCAGCAAGCATTTATTAAGCAGGGTGGATACAAAGAAGCACAAGTAGTCCCTTACCTTAAGAAACTTGCATCCTAATGGGGAGACAACACGTACATGGACGCACACACACATGTTGTTGTTTAGTCATTTCAGTCACACCCAACTCTTTGTCACTCTGAGGTTTTCTTGTCAAAGATACTGGAGTGGTTTTCCATTTCCTTTTCCAGCTCATTTTACAGGTGAAGAACAAAGGCAAACAGGGTTAATTGACTTGTCCAGGGTCACACAACTAGAAAGGGTCTGAGTACAGAATTGAATTCAGATAGTCATTGAGTCTTCCTGCCTCCATGCCCCAGCTCTCTATTAACTGCACCACCTGACTGCCCTATACACATACACACACACACACACACACACACACAAACATGTATCTTTGAAGAATTTCCAGTTTCTTAGGAGACTCTGGGGTTTACATTTGGCTGACATGCCCCTTTAGAAGCCATATATGGTGATGAAGCATTGCAGGGCAGCTTTAATGGAAGTCTATTATCTTGTGGGAGGATGTGTAGAATGGTGACTGAAGAGCTGTCATTCGAGTTAGGAGGACCATCTAGGACACAGACCCTAGGCAAGTTCTAAAATAAAATGGCAGTATAGTTGCTTACCTACATTAGGATTTGATGCTTAGAGAATGTAACGCAGCAATCTTTTACCATCTTTCTGTTTTTTCAATCCTTCCTGAGTTCTAGCTGGATAAAGTATACATGTTCAGTCCAATTAAGGTATAGGTTCCCCTCCTGCTAGAGTTCTTGTGTTGATTTCTTTGTTTTGCAACCATATTCCCTTGAACATCAAAATTCTGTTTTCTTAGAAGTTGTCTACAGAGGTAGTCAGCATTGTTTATTGTTGGAATTATGGTAATATCTGATTGTTTTTGAACTTCTGACATTCAGTCTTTCAGCTCAGATCTTACCTTTTGCAGGTTACTGGCCAGTTCTGGTCTTCTTCCCAAACTCCTTTCCTCTAGCATTACATCTCATTTGCACTATCTATATCTTGTGTGCACACAGTTGTGTGCAACATATCATATCTTTCCCACTAAATGTGAGCTCCCTGAGGCCAGCAGCAATGTATTTTGTTGTTTTTTTTTTTTTGGGTGGTGGTGGTGGGTTTGCCTTTATATCTCTTACATATGAGAGGCTTAGCACAGTGCCTGGCATATAATTCCTCAAAAGTGCTTAGTGACTGAATGACTAAATAATTAAAACATTCTTGACAAATGCCTTCATGTTATTCTGACTTAGATCAGAGATTTTATGGCTTAGTGGATAGAGAGCTGACCTTAGATCCAGGATGAACTAGGTTCAAGTTTGGCCTCTGACATATGCTGGCTATGTAAGTGTGAACAATTCACTTAACTTCTCATTGTTTCAGGAAAATTACTAAGCCTGTAAGTTGAAGAGAGAGGGTGCCATTGTACACTGGCAGAGGATGAGGACATTGTTTCCACCTAGGAGTTCCTTATACCAATGAAGTCATAGTTCTACTTCTTATCTGTAATGCCAAGCAAAGGTAACTTCCCAAGGTTCAAAATACCAGCATTGGTGCTCTCCATTTTATTTAGTGAAAAATTAAGAACAGAGAAAATCAAAATATAGCATCATTCAAAATACAGCATTCACCAAGTATAATTCAATAATCTCCAAGTACTACTCCATCCCTGAACATTATAATTCATTTAGTCAATCCCAAACACCCTCTTCTAAGTACTACTCCACCCTTAGGCTGTACATTCATTTAGTCAACCACAAAGCCCCTCTTCTCAAATGAGATTAGTTTCCAATCATAAGTAAAGTACATTCATTTGGTCAATCACAGAGCACAAAAAAGTCAAAAGTTCCCCACCCTTGGATCACAATTGAATCTGCCCCAGAGTTACAACAAGCTTAAGCACAGCATTTGATACCCAAAGAGAGGTCTTTTCTTCATCTTGGCCCGAGGCAAGTTCTCAGCAATATTTGTTCCTGGGGAGACAAAGCTTAGCAAGGCCACAAGATATATTGCCAGTGTCTTCATTAATTCATTCTCTGTCTGCAGAACAGTCCTAGGACCCCTCAAATATTAGCAAAACCCTCTTCCAGGATTTCTGTAAACATACAACAAGAAAATCCTTCTTCAGGGCTTCTGAACCAACAGCAAGGTTCCAGAACCTCTGCAACAACAGCACTGTCCTTCACCAGTGGACAGAATTCACTCTCTGTCTGCAGAACAGTCTCAGGGGCTCTGAACCAACAGCAAGGTTCCATGTCCTCTGCAACAACAGCACTGTCCTTCACCAGTGGAAAGAATTCACTCTCTGTCTGCAGAACAGCCTCAGGAGCTCTGAACCAACAGCAAAGTTCCAGAACCTCTGCAACAACAGGACTGTCTTTCACCAGTGAACAAATCTGGCAAAACAACATCAAAATAGACAAACAGAGTACCAGCATAACAGCCATGTCTCCTCAGTCCTTGGCAGCTCTGGGTGGCAGCTCTCAAAAGTCCTGGGCAATTCAAACTGGCCCTCAGCAATCCTCTCCATCTCTCCCTGCCTCCAAGATGCTGCTTCCAAAAAGTTCTTCTGCCTTTCTCTTTGCTTGTGTCTCTCTAAATTTATGTCACCAGCTCCTCCCAGTTCAGCACTCTCTTTTCACATCAACAAGTCCATCCCACAAGTGAGATTCACAAGCTCTGGGTTTTAACACAATAAATCCAAAAACCAAGCCAATACAGGGGGATCTTTAAATTCCATTACTATTACGTTATCCTATCTGCTCTAGCTTAAGTTCATGAGAGAACAGACCCATTAAATGACCCAAACTGGAAATTTTATTCTTCCTGAGCATGTTACCTCTGCATTAAAAAATTACTATAGACATAACAGATCTTTCAAGGTTCTGGTCTTCAGTAATTTTAAGATTCCTGGAGATAAATGAACAATTTACACTGGACTTTTCATTTCAGGTGTTTTCCATTCAAGCCTTCTGCACTGCTCTGGGAAGTGCTTGACTATCTCACCTGGTACTTTTCATCAGCCCTTGCCCATTCTCATTAGGAGTAAAACCCTGTTTCTTTAATAAAAAAATATTAAGAAAAGACAAACTA
Organism: Petaurus breviceps papuanus; assembly: GCF_028583685.1. Classification (NCBI taxonomy): domain Eukaryota; kingdom Metazoa; phylum Chordata; class Mammalia; order Diprotodontia; family Petauridae; genus Petaurus; species Petaurus breviceps. The sequence continues at coordinate 921,123 of NW_027187309.1, forward strand.
AAGCAGCATTTTCCCCAGACCTCACATAAGCACTAGGAATAGCCCTGAGTAGAAGCATAAAAATTATGAAACCTAACTTTCATGAAGAAAAACAAAGCCTTAACTCTGAGTTCTTGATCCATGATCAATTCAAAGTCTTCACTAAATGAAATCTGACAGAGCCATTCCAGTGATGAGTATATAATTAATTCTGTCAAAGGCTCACCTCATGTAATCAAACATATTTCATTAACTTCACCAAAGAATGCATTAGCTTCCCTAAGGAAGAGTCCATTTTAAAATAAAATAAAACTAAGAGAAAGAGCACTTATTCCAGTGACTTCTTACTGGCTACCCCTCATCTGACATGTCAGGTTCTCCACTGTCTGGGTATAACATACTTTCTTACTAAATTTTTTTCCATTTCATTTTAATTTAATAAGCTCTTATTTTCTCTTCTTACCACCCTCTCTAATAAAAAAAGAAAAAAAATTCTTGTAAGAAATATACATAATTAAGCAAAACAAATTCACCTTATCCACATCTAAAATAGGTATGTCTTGTTCTGTAGTCTGAGCCCATCACCTCTCTTATGTGTTTCAGAACACAACTAGCAATTCTCATGATCAAACCTCTGGAATTATGTTTGGTGGTTGTGTTCATTAGAATTCATGATAACATTCATATACTCTATATTCTAATGAAATTATCCTACTGTCTATTCTCAGATCCCCAAATGATGTCTCCAGTTTCTGCACATTTCCAGTTTCGTCTACCTCAAATATACTTCTTTTGCTTAGTTTCTCAAAAGCTTTGCAATTATAAGTATGTGCTTGTGTGTAGTGTACATATACACACATATACATATATGTATATGTATATAAGTGCATGTGTATACATTCACACATATATAGTATCTACATATATGGCATAGTAAAAATTGTATTATGTACACACACATATATAATATAGCATATACTAAATGAAAGGTATAAAATGAAAAAATACAAATTCAAAACAATTCCTACCATCAAAAGTTTTTCTTTCTGCTTTCTGTCTATATAGCATGTACACAGGAAAAGGTGATTTAGGAGGGGGAAAAGAACTAAGTGGGAAGCATCAGGAAAAGCTTCAGAGGAGGTGATTACTGAGCTGAGCCTTGAATGATCTGTATTGATGTGTATCAACTTTGTTTATACTTTGCTGTTACAAAAATGTGCTGCTAGACATAATGTGGTGCCTATTGGATCTTTCTTTTTGTTACTTACTTACTGAGAAATGTACCTAGCAAACAGAATTTCTTTGACAAAAAATGTCAATACCCTTTATCTGATTTGGAATAGAATCCCTCTGATTTTAGCTAGGCTGGTCCTCAAATGATACATTAGAGATTGCTTTCTGGGTCCTTATATAAATACTTTCTTCTTAATTCAGCATATCAAAATTGGAACTTTAATTAGGAGGCAGAATTTGATATGGATAAATCCTGTAAGTATTGTTTTTTCTCTATGTTTATGTCCCAGAGATTGAAGTATTTTTGTACTTCATAAATATGTATGTGTGTATATGCACACATATATACACACACTACACACATATATATATATATACAGATACATATACACACTTGTACTTTATATATATATATAAGTATATAAACATAGAAATGACATAAACGCTACTAATTAATTCTCAGCTATCTGAACATGAAGAATTTATTGGCATTTTTATAATTTATTTTATGTTGTCATCCTTATATAAATATCATGAGAAATATAAAATAGGAGCTATTTTTCTTTTAATAATATTTAGTTTTCTAAGAAGCTATTGATTACTACGTAACTAAATTGTTAATTTGATGTCATTCTTGCCTGAGCATAAGGCCTGCTGTGCAAATAGAGGATATAAGAGCAGTATGAGACCAAGACATAGTTTCATTGCATGGGAAGGTCTCATTTTCCCAGTAATTAAAGCCTTAAATTGTTATTCTTCCAACGTCTATACCTTTAACATTCTTTACCCTAATTAGTTCTCTTTATGATTTTTTGATAATATACTCACAAAGGACAATTGCAATTTTCAGGTGTGTGTGTATGTGCGTGTTCAGTCATAGTATTTAAACTAGAGTCAATGATGTGGAATTTGTATCCTAGTTCTGATATATAATACTTGTGAGAGCTCTAGCAAATCACTTTTCCCCTCCGGGTCTTAGTTTTCCACTTAGTAAAATTAGGAGTTTAGTCTAGATATTTCAAACTAGATATTAATGTACCTTCTAATTCTTGACCTTGTGATTCTATGTGAAAGACTACAGAGTCCACATGTGCATATTTCCAGTGTCCCTTTTTCTCATTTTCAAACATCAAATCATATTTTAATTTTGATATTCTGTCTAGCCAAGTAGCATATTTTCTTTTTGCTGAGGTTTAGATGACAGACTCATTAATTTATTTTATTTTATTAATTAAGGTTAGCAATATTAATTGACATTAATATTATAGTACTTACTGATTGCCTCTAAAGCTCTGAAGTCAATAGTTCATAAAGGAATTTTTAATTCTTTAGGTGATAGAATCATAATTTAAGCAGTAGAAAAAATATCAGCATTGTCAATATTTTTGAATTGTTAGCACAGTGCTCTACTGCCTTAGTGCAGGCTAGTGAATATAATTGAATCCTTCTTTGATTCTGCGTAATGCAGATTCATCATTAGAATAATCACTTTTATATTAGAAGCTTTAGATGCAAAAAAGTGCATGCAATTCAATTGAATTTCTAGTGCTTCCAGGAAATTTCATTGAGTTTTTGTAATCCTTTCCATGAATACCTTCTTATGCTTTGTTGTTGCTGTCTGTTTTGTATCTTTTTCAATTTTTTAACATTTTTATTTAAAGTTTTGAGTTCCAAAATTTATTCCTCCCTCCTTCCTTTATCCTCCCTCCCCCGAGACAGTAAGCAATCAGATATAGGTTATATATGTGCAATTGTGTAAAGCATTTCCATATTAGTCATGTTGTTACAAAAAGACTCAAATGAAAGAAAAAAATGAAAAATAGCAAGCTTCAGTCTATATTCATTCAATATCAGTTCTTTCTCTGGAGGCAGATAATATGTTCTGTATCTTTTTTAATAATCAAAAGCCCTGACCAGAAAAAATATGGTAATTTAGTGTTCATGATAATCACTTTGGAGAACAAAAGTATGACTATAACCCCAAAGAGGTACCGAGAGTCACTTTTCAGAGTGAACAAGCACGATTTTGATGTACTAAAAATCCCTAATGAAGATTGGTGTCAGTTGAACATAGATGTGTTGGAAAAGGCCCAGTTTATTAAATGGCTGATCACACTGATGATCATTAGTGAGTTAATGGGTAATATTATTTCCATTCTGACTCTTAAATGGGTCTATGTCAGATAAATATTTGGTGACCTTTTGGGCATAAAGGATCACCAAAAGTAAATTTAGACAGCTGTTTCCCAAATACCTTGAATTTCTTTAGAGACAAATACAAATTCATGGAACATATCTGAATCTTGTTTGTAATTGAAAAAATATTTTTGGTATTATTACAGAACAGTTAAGAGTTTGGACAGCCTGCAAAATCTCTCTCGGTAGAAAGTTTTCTTATAGATAAAGTCAGAAAGTGGTGCACTAAGATATATACATTGGAATGAGTTCATGAATAGCCTAATAAACTTGCAAAGGCTTTTTCAGTATCAATAAAACACTATGAGTTCTACTAATATTCTCTTTGCCATTTATCAAAATATTATTAATAATTTATCAATAGCAAGATAATTCTTTGTTTCTTTGAAATTAATCTTTCCATACCTTCTGTTCTTTCTAAACAGGTTTTTCTGCTGAAATATATTTAAGCCCATGTCTCCTTCAGCATACTCTCTGGCACAACAGAAGAGTTTAACCAATATATTATGATTGATTGATTGATTCAGCTCACTTCATTTCCCAGGCCCTGCTTATCTCATTAGTAAAATGAAGTGATTAGATGAGGTGAGGTACCAGGACAAAAATACTCTAAAATATCGTTGTGTCTATGTTTATCAGTTGACAATTTACCTTGTCGAGCATTGTTCTAGAGTGAATAATTACAAAAATTATTCCTACTTTCCCTATGATATAATACTATACACATCATTAAAGGAATGGTTCGTCCAATGCTCCAGGTCCACAGGACTCAGCTCTACTGTTCTTTGTGAGACTGATCAAACATCATCTTGGCAGCTAGGTGTCAGTGTATAGAGTGCTGGGTCTGGAGTCAGCAAGATGCGAGTTCAAATCCAAACTCAGACATGTAATAGCTGTGTAACCCTGAGCAAGTCACTTAACCTTTGTCTACTTCATTTTTCTCATCTATAAAATGTGACTAGTAATAGCACCTAACTCCCAAGTTTGTCATGAGGATCAAATGAGGTTAATATTTATAAAGCACTTTGTAAACCTTAAAATTTTATACAAATGCTAGTTATTTTCATTATTATTATAACCTACAGTGGCATGTAAGTGCCACCTTACAACCTGCCTTCAGTTACATAATCTTTCCCCCTATATGCCTCTGAATATGGGTAATTTCCTTTAATGGCTGCTTTTGGGAGAGTAAAAGTAGAGAGTATTCCAAATTATTCCCTCACTCACCACTTTTAAATAGTGGTCCTTCACTTTTTCATTATTTTCATTCTCTCCTCTTCATCCTAATGTAACAAATTTTTGTAAATTTATTTTGGTCATATATCTGCAAGGAGCCTTAGAAGTCATCTTGTCTAACCCCTTCCATTTTACAGATGAGGAAACTGAGGCCCAAAAGGGTTACTGTAATGTGTCCAAGGTCTTACAGCCAAGAAGTAAACAACTTAGGGATTTCATCTGAGAACCCGTGACTACAAGTTCAGTGCTCTTTTCAGCAAACCTATCTTCAGTTCCCCCCTACATCTTCAGATCAATATGCTTTCTGAACATATAGTTCTCATTCTATTAGCATCTATTGCTTATATCTTGCTTTTGATATATATCCTTTTGTAGATTCCTTGTGTGGACCTGATCCTACCCCAAGGATCAACTCTGATTATCTTTAATTGTTCTGTACTATCCAGAAATTTATCTAAGTTAGCCAATCTGAAGGAAATCAGTTTTAATGATGATTCAACCATGTAAATTTGTCTCTGGTGAAAAGTGACTAGGGCTTTGTAGGCATAGAATAAGATGCAGCTGCCTATGGTATTTATAAATCTGATCCTTAATATTCTCTGGCTAGTGACCCGATGTACAATTTTGACATATTGTTGTCAAGGGAATCTTTCAGTTTTCTTAAATATAGGCTCTACCTGGAGATGACATATCTTTAATTAAATTCTGCAAATATTTAGTGCCTTCTTTGTACAAAACAGTCTTAGGTACCTGAATATATGCTACTGAAGCAGGGGATAATAGCTAGCATTTGGATAGGGCTTTAAAGTTTGTAAAACACTTTCATTTGTTCCTCACAACACCCCTTGGAGGTAGGTGATATTATTATCTTTATTTTATAAATGAAAGAACTGAGGCAAACAGAGGTGAGATGACTTGCCCAAAGTCACAAAGTTACTACATGTCTAAGGTAGGAATTGAACTCAGGCCATTCTGAATCCAAGTCCGTCATTCTATCTTCTGCACCACCTAGGTGTCACTTCATGATCAACATGTCATAAATAAGTAAATAAATACAAAGTATATGCAAAATAATGAAGTAATTCAAGTACCAAGAAAACTAGAGATGGGAGAAGAAGTATAGAATCCAGATCTATATGAGGTCTGAGTAGGAAAATCTTTGCTAAGAAAACCCCAAATAAGGTCATAAAGAGCTGGACAAAAAAAAAAAAAGTAAAAAAGTGCATAGCAGAGAACAAAAGAAAACTCACAAGGAAGCAAAGAAAAGATGGACAATTCTCAACACAACCTGTATTATTTATCATATAGGCTTTCTTTTTAAAAATTTTTTTTAATTTTTTTGCTTTTTTGGAAGGCAATTAGGGTTAAGTGACTTGCCAAAGGTCACACGGCTAGTTTTTATGTTAAGTGTTTGAGATCAGATTTGAACTCAAGACCTCCTGACTCCAGGGCCGGTGCTCTATTTACTGCGCCACCTAGCTGCCCCACATATAGGCTTTCTTAAAATGAAATTTTATTGTTACATATTTTGAATCCTCTCATGTTCTGCTATGTACATGGCATGCTTTTTTTTTCTTACTTCATACTTAAGTTTATGGTATGTTTTTGTTTCTTTTCTCTATTTTCTATTTGTATTCTGGCATTTGAATCTAAATAAATAAAATTTTGGGAAAAAGATATCTGAAAGATTCTTTAAAAAAATAGAGTTGGACATAATTGAAAAAAACTGAACAACCCCAATAGTAACAAGAGTACTAAGTCTTTTATGAGGGAAATAGTTATAGAACTAATACATACTGAAGAACTAATACACACAATACAGATATGAACACATCTGCACATACATAAACATATACATGTGTATTTGTAGATATATGTATGTATGTGTATATTTATGCAAAATCAGACCTGTGATTTCATGATCAGTGTATCTCTCTAGGGTGGTCCCTGGAGTTACAGCTAAGGAGCTTCCTTACCAATGAGGACTGGCACCGTCACTGCCTTTCCTAATCTCAGAAGATTGCCTGGGGCTAGTGGGAATTTAAATGACTTGCTGGGATCAAACAGTCAGTACATGTCATTGGTGGGATTTTAATCCAGGTCTTTCTGACTCTAAGGCCAGCTTTCCATGTTGGTGGTGGTGGTGGTGTGTGTGTGTGTGTTTGGGGGGGAGGGGGTTGTGCCATGTTGTCTCTCTCATCTCTACTGAAATTTTATCCCTACCTTCAGCCACCAAGGGATTGGCCCATATTTGTACTTTTCATTCTGAACTAGAGATGAAATATGACTAGGAGAGCAAATATAGGAGTTGAGGGATCTCTATATGTTTTATCTTGAATTTACTGTGGGAAGTATGACTATGCTCCTCTCTCCAACCCCCTATTAAAAAAAATATCAGTCCCTTGAAAAAAGAAGAAATGAAGTGGAAGAACTGACTTAAGTCAGGAGTTATAAGACTGGAGGACTTTGGGAACAAATGATTAGAAATCAATAAACTCTCTAAATTTGCCTAGACCTTACCATTTTGCAGTTTTATCTCCTGTTAACATAAGTGACATAAGTAACATATGTTAATAGAAGTGTAAGAGTTAACTAGTAAGTTTATTATCCAGTCACTGTTCATCAATGGCCCTAAAATCCCATTCACTGAGATTTTTACCCACTCCTATGTTGCTTAATGAGGACATTTAAGGTACAAATGTATTGAATGAAATGTTGCATGTTTTATGTCTATAATCATGGGGCCTCAGATAGGGTAGCTTTGTGTGTAGAAGATGAAGGTTGCTGTTAGGAATTTTAGTTGGCTTAGAGGTCTGAAAGGAAGGAGTCCTTCAGACCTGGCAGATAGATGAAAATCTATCTTATTTTTAGAACCTTTCATGAAAAAGTATATATCTGCCTCTGTCTTATCACAATCTCCCTTGGTGCCTAACAGCCCCTCATCATGTACCCTGCAGGTTTTACCATTTCTTCTTCTGTCCTTAGTGCTGTTAACAGCTGGCTACCATCTCTAGTATTTCTGTCCTTTATGAAGATAAAGAATTCTTAGATCACTTGAACAGCTTTCTCATTTTGGGGGTTAAATTATCTCAGTCATTTTAACTTTGTCACAATCCTAAGCCTTGTTTTCCAAAAGGTGAACATTTGTGTTTATTGATTCAACATTTCTGTTGTGTAATGTTCCACCTTAAACTCAGAAGTTGCAGTTGGACACAGTCTTCTAATTGTAATTAGTTATAAATATAATGGAAAGGTTATTTGCAGTTTCTCTCTTCCTTCTCTCATTCATCCCAGAAGAATCATGCTGACTTCTCTTCTTCCTTCTTCTTGTTCTTTCTTCTTTCTCCTTCTCAGCCTTTTGCTGTCCTTTTCTTCATTCTCTCCCTCTCCCTCTCCCTCATCCTACTAATAAAACAGGGCACTTTGGTCATTTTATCTGCAGCAAGGTGGCTCAGTGGAGAGCAGGCTTGGCCCAGAGTCAGGAAGACCTATGTTCAAATACAGCCTCAGACACTTACTAGCTATGTGACCCTGGGCAAGTGACTCAGTCTCTGTTTGCCTTAATCTACTGAAGAAGGGAATGGCAAACCAATATACTTGCCAAGAAAACATCATGGACAGAATGGTCCATGGGATTATGAAGAGTTACACATGACTAAATAACAACAGTATTATTATTTTGGCCATCTAGGTGTTTAAATACCAGATCTGGAATCGTTGGTTCAAATGCAGTCTCAGATACTTACTAGCTGTGTGACCCTTTGCATTTCACTTAATCCTATTTGCCTCAGTTCCTCATCTATAAAATGAGCTGGAGAAGGAAATGGCAAACCACTCTAGTATTTT